>NC_057800.1:706797545-706798630 GCF_018294505.1 Triticum aestivum
GCGCGCCGCCCCTGCCCCGTCCCCGTCGCCGTGACGCCGTCCCCTGCTCCGAACGTCGCCGCCTCTGTGAGCACCGCACGTCTGCTGCCCCCGCCGCCGCCGTGCATTTTTTATTATACATGCTAATTTTTACATGTTTTTAGATTTTCATATATATTTGTAGGTATGTATTTTTTTAGATATACGTATTTTTTGATGTATGTTCATATATGTATGTATGTATTTTTTACATGTTTTTTATATGTATGTATGTATTTTTTCAATTGTAATGATGTTTTAAAAATACATATATACAAAAGTTAGATTTTTAATTAGAAATTTTTTATCTATATATGTTCTCTGATTTAGTACATTTTAGGTTAGTTTCATTTTAAAAAAAGTTTTATATATTTACGAAGAAGGAATAGAAGGAAGAAAATGTTTTATATATGAGGGTGGAGAGGGGGTCGACGGTCGAGAGGGGGTCGAGAGGGGGTCGTCGAACATGAGAGGAAGAAAAGGATAAAAAAAGAAGAGGAAGAAGAAAAAAAAGAGGAGAAGAAAGAATAGAGGAGAAGTTCTTTTTTCTTCTTCTTCCTATATGTATTAGTTTTTTTATTTAGGTTTTTAATTAGTAGATATTAATTTTGTTCATATATGTATGGATGCGTGTGATATGTATGTATGTATGTATCGGGTATGTCGTTGTCGATATACCCCCTACCCGATAACTTCGACATGAGGGGGCGAGAGGGGGTCTAGGGTCGCCGAGGGGTCGAGGGTCGTCGAACATGAGAGGAAGAAGAGGATAAAAAAAGAAGAGGAAGAAGAAAAAAAAGAGGAGAAGAAAGAATAGAGGAGTTCTTCTAAAGAATAGAGGAGTTCTTCTCCTCTATTCTTTCTTCTCCTCTTTTTTTCTTCTTCTTCCTCTTTATTTTATCGGGAGCGAGGGTCGTCGAGGGTCGCCGAGCGGTAGAGGAGAAACCCTAAATAGAAAGTATCGTCGGTGTGAGATACATGTACCGTCGGTGTCGGACACTACATCCACGTCCCACAAGTGGCGCGGGCTTCGACGCCCACGTCACTTGTGGGACGTGGATGTAGTG
>NC_057800.1:706799396-706808999 GCF_018294505.1 Triticum aestivum
AGGAAACCCTAAATAGAAAGTATCGTCGGTGTGAGATACATGTGGCCGTCGGTGTCGGGCACTACATCCACGTCCCACAAGTGGCGCGGGCTTCGATGCCCACGTCACTTGTGGGACGTGGATGTAGTGTCCAACACCGACGGCCACATGTATCTCACACCGACGATACTTGCTATTTAGGGTTTCCTCTACCGCTCGGTGACCCTCGACGACCCTCGTTCCCGATAAAAAAAATAGGCAGAAGAAGAAAAAAAGAGGAGAAGAAAGAATAGATGAGTTCTTACTCCTCTATTCTTTCTTCTCCTCTTTTTTTTCTTCTTCCTCTTCTTTTTTTATCCTTGAAGCGTTGTCGAGGCAACCCCAAACCCTAGAGAAGCAGCGTCGAGGCCACTAATTAATATTAGTTCTACGTTTGCCACTAATATATCCATCTCTCATGTTTGAATAATAATTGCCATGTTGTCATTATTTGTAGAAACTATGGACACCTCCCGAGATGAAATACAAGAAGAGTTGTTGGGGGACATAATCGCACGAGGAAGTGATGCCGTCGTCTTGTTGTTTCTCAACGACACCGATGGTCTGGAAGCAGCTGGCTATGATTATGATGGCTCCGGTGACCTAATGCCGGTGCAAGAAGGAGACCGTGAGGACGGCTCCCGTGACCCAATGCCGGTGCAAGAAGGAGACCATGATGATGTCTCCGGTGACCGAACCGA
The DNA here is from genome assembly GCF_018294505.1 of Triticum aestivum. Taxonomy (NCBI): domain Eukaryota; kingdom Viridiplantae; phylum Streptophyta; class Magnoliopsida; order Poales; family Poaceae; genus Triticum; species Triticum aestivum. Next base: position 706,800,116 of record NC_057800.1, read on the forward strand.
GTCCGGCCAGGTATATATATTAGTTAATCTTTTGCTGACTAGCTAATTGATGCATTCATTGTTTTGGTATGTACACATATTAATTAAGTCTTTGTTCTTTTTTCTAGCCCTCCGGATTGAGCACAACTTCGGTAAAGAGACGAGGCCCGAAGAAAAAGTTGAGCTCAGATGAAAAGTTTCAGATCATAGCAATCGCGTCCGACGGCCAACCGATTGAACCCCTCCGGACAAAGAGCGCATTTGTTGCTCAGTGCGGGGTTTTGGTTAGGGACAAGATCCCAATCAGCATCCAACAATGGTTAAAGCCGGCTACAGAAGACCCTGAGGTGTCTTATGTCAATGATATGCAGAAAAATGATCTTTGGACTGAGCTGAAGTCAAATTTCACCCTACCGCCAGAGGATGATCCAGAGAAGCCAGTTAAAGAGCAATTAATTAAGTCTTTTGCTCTTAAGAGGATGGCAGAACTATTCAGGAGGTGGAAGAAAGAGCTGAATAAGTTTGGCGAAAATAAAGAGACACCAGAATTCAAGGGCAGATATGAGAAGATCAGAGATCACTGGCCCGCATTTGTGGCCCACAAGACATCGGAAAAGAGTAAGAAGATGTCGGCGACAAACAAGCAAAATGCTGCGAAGAAGAAGCATCACCATCGCATGGGGTCAGGTGGCTACCTCGTAGCCCGGCCTAAGTGGGCCAAGACTAAGAATGATCTGGTTGATAAAGGGATCGAACCAGAGATAATTAACTGGCCAGACCATTGCCGGACTTGGTTCTTCGGGGCTGGCGGAACCTTGGAACCTGTAACAGGGAAGTGCATTTGGACGAACAATCAAATGGACATACCAGTCAGGAAGCTTCAGCAGTATATCGAAGCAGCGCAGGAAGGGACGTTCTTTCCAGATAGAGAGAACGACGAGCTCACAGTGGCCCTCGGGAATCCTGAGCACCCTGGACGGACACGAGGCACGCCAGACTCCATTCCGTGGAAGGTTGGGTTTCCGAACGCAGGCGGTTACAAATCCCAGGAGAGGAGGAAAAAATTGCAGCAGACCCAAATGCAGGTGCTGCAAGCAAGGGTACAAGCGATAGAGGAACGAGAAGCAAATCGCAGCAAACGTACTGCCGAAGCTTCCCCCGAAGCTACCGCGCCATCTCAGCGGAGAAGCAGTGTGGCTTCCACCGAGCTGCTTCAGCCGGAGCATGCCTTGACGGCTCCTGCCCGCTATCCCGTGGATGCTATCACGGAGTCTCAAAATTGCCACCTTATGACGCAATGGATGAATTTGAAGGTCAAGGCGGCTGTTGGCTCTGTTTATCCTACTGAACCCGACGCAACTTTTCACTGCCGGCCGATTCCAGAAGGATATGCTAGGGTGATGGTGGATGAAATAACGGAGGGATTTGAAGACCTCCAGCTTGACCACCCTACCGGTGAAGGGGTGACTAGGCTAGGGTCTGCTCTGAAGACTCCATGCCTATGGCGGAAGGAGCTCATCAACCTTCCGACCTGGACGCCTCCGCCTCCTCCTCCTCCTCCGGCAAGTCAGGGCACTCCGCCTCCTCCACCGCCTCCTCCTTCGGCGAGTCAGGGCACTCCACCTCCTCCACCGCCTCCTCCTCCGGCGAGTGATGATCAAGGCACTCGACCAGCTCCTTCTCCGGCGCGTGGCGGCACTCCGCCTCCTTCTCCGCCTGCGCCGACGCGTCCGAGCAGCCAGCCTCCTCCTTCTCCGCCTCGTCAGCAAGGGCGGAAGAGACCTGCCGCTGCTCCGGCGCGTCGTAGTCCTTCTCCTCCACCTCGTAAGCAAGTAAAGAAGACAGCCGCTCTGTCTGCTCGGCCGGCGTCTAGCAGTACAGCCAGAGGCGGGAGGACATACAGATTCAGTCCTTCTCTGAAGACTCTACAGAAGTTACCATACGAGAGGACCCCGGAGGAGAACGCGAAGATCGCGCGAACCGAAGTGGATGACTGGTTTCAAGGGTTGAAAGCAAAGAGACATCCACCTCCGGAGGAGAAGGTAGATCCGATGAAAGCGGAGCGCACTCTGGCTGCCCTGAAAAAACCACCCAAGACACCGCCGAAAGGAAACTATGAGCGCATTATTGGAAAGGAATTTGCCGAAGCGGAGCGGTCGGGAAGTACTGTCAGTGATCAAAGGCTGAAAGAACGACGAGCTGGGAAACAAATTGCCCACCTCGGCGAACAAGCAAAGCAATCATGCCCCCGCTCAAGGTGCCTAGCGACAACGTCGCTAATGATCCGAGGATGGTGCCCGGTTATAGCAATCTTGCCGATTACCTGCCCGACGATGTACATTATGAACCCATGGAGGTGCAGATACAAAGATACGAGTACGGGAAGCCTCTCGTCAAAGATGAAAGATCTCTATCAACGATGATGTGGATATTGCATGATTGGTACTTGAAAATCTGCAGAGACTCTGGGGGGAGGAGTACTTTGTATGTGAAAGTTAAAAAGGAGCATGACCTCGTTGGAATTGAACTATTGCCTATTCCATTTGAGGAGTTCTTTCAGTTTTTCAATCAATTGGCCCTCGATAAAACAATGGTCACCTGCTACTGTCTGTAAGTAGTACTACTTCTGTCATTAAGTCTCTCTATATAGCTCAACTCTTTCATTGCATGTATTTATAATCATCCTCACTATATTATGCAGATTGAAGATCGCCGAATTGAAGAAAAGACAATTCGGTGATATTGGGTTCATTAACACATATCTCATAGATGCAACTCAGGTTAAACTTCATGCCGCAGATACCGAGGCCAACTTGCTACGATCGTTGGTAATAAATGAAAACAAAGATATAATACTCTTTCCTTACAACTTCAAGTGAGTGTTACTGTCTTGTGCGTATTCGGTTTCCCTTATATATATATTAGTCAAGGTTATAGTAATGTAATTGATGAGTTATGCATGTGTGTGCAGTTACCACTATATTCTCCTAGAGATTAAGCTTGAGCAGGGACTAGTAACTGTCTTAGACTCAAAACGAAAAGATCCCCAGGACTATGCGGACATGACTCAAATGCTCGAGAAGTAAGTTAAATCGATCACTATCCACCATATCAGCAACTTTGTTCATTTCCTGATATATCAAGTAATTGTTTTCTTTGTCTAGCAGGGTTTGGAAAAAATTCTCCAAAAAAGCTCCAGGCCTCCCGAAGAAGCTGCAATTTACACACCCGAAAGTAAGTACTATAGTAGCATGTTCCGCGCATCTCCTATTGATTTGGCATTCTTGCTTATCAGTTTGATTGACCTCTATTTCTTGTAAAGTGGTTGTGGCAGGAAAAAGGGAATGATTTCTGTGAATACTACATTTGCGAGTCCATCCGCCACACGACCTGTGAGCGTGGCTACACTGACGAACAATATGAAGTACGTAAATAACAACATTCACAATTTTATTTTATTACCATCATTTGTGTTGAGTTTCATTCATTCATATATATATGTATTGACCCCCTTCTTCAAATTAGATGTTTCGGAAGGGGGATGAACTCCTAGCACCAGCTCGCATGCGAGCAATTCAAGAGGAATTGGCGGCATTCTTTCTTGACCACGTGATCGCTGAAGACGGAGAATACTATGTGGACCATGAGTCCGTATGATTATATTTGTAAGAGATAATTATTGTATATATGTAGCCAGTAGTGTCGGATAGATATACGAGAACTTGTTGTTCGACCAATCTCTCGGAGAAGGAGAGGTGGTCGATATCACTTCTCTCTGTATGCATATATGTTCATGACGATCTTCTGTTTCCTTCCTTTGCTTCCTAGCTAGCTAGCGTGTCTAGTCCTCTCTATACGTATGCATAGTACGTAGCATCGACCAAGCATGGACAAAAGAGAGGACACTTCTCTCTATTAATTATAGCTAGCTAACACAATATATGAAACACCTAAATTAACCCCCCAAAACCCCCAAAACCCCCAACCCCCCCTTTAAAAAAACAAAAACCCCAGCCACAGAAATGCTGACGCGTGGATGCCTATTGGTCCCCGTTGGTGCCACCAACCGGGACCAAAGGGTCTCATGCCTGGGCTCCATGCACAGGCCATGTGGAGGCCCATCAGTCTCGGTTCTGGATTGAACCAGGACTAAAGGGGCAGGGCATTAGTATCGACCCTTTAGTCCCGGTTCAGGAACCGGGACAAAAGGCCCTTACGAACCGGGACAACAGACCCTTTTTCTACCAGTGCATGTAGATCACTTGATATTCGGCCCATTTTTTTATTCCCAAGATTAATTGTGATTACACTGGCAACTTAGCAAGGAACATCACCATTTTTTCTTTTCCAATTGTTGTCTTTATACACTATGCACTTACATGAACATAAATTGCATAAGACCGTATGACTTTGGTGAAGTAATTTAGCTTATTGATTTAATCACGAGATCACCCTCAGTTTTTGCTCTAGAATGGAAACCCCAATGAAGGTAAAATAGTATATTTGTTTGTACATGGCAAATGACAAATTATATTTTATTATTATTCTAAATTACAATTTAAAAATTGAAATGGTTATATAACACCTGATCAAATATTCGAATAATGTTTTTTTGTTATATATTACTTGGTCACTCTCTATCCTAAGATATATACCCGGCCTATAAATTCTTAAAACACCATATTTATTAAAAGAATACATCAAATCAACAATAAAACAAAATCCTTATAGTCCATAGACAATTACCCACAATTAATAAACATTCAAATTTTTGTAACAAGTTGTACCTTAATATTAACGGGCCATAAATCACACGTCTTTATAGATGTACAGGCATCATATGAATTTTGATCTAATGCAACCACGTTGTAACATATGAATATTACAAAATCCACTAGTAGAAAACAGACCTTACGTTCGCCCCTTTAGTCCCGGTCTGGTTTTGGCCCGGGACTAATGCGACCATTAGTCCCGGTTCCAACGGCTAGGACCGGACGGGGCCACGGTCAGACGTCTATTACTCATACGTTTTCGAAACATATAAGACCATGCACTCGCATTTGCGAGGGCCACTTTGCTAGTTTCCTGTAATAAGAATGTAAATGTGTTAGCATCACTTTGTTCCATCTACACAAGGGGAAGATTCTTGTTATGTACAAACTCTTTGCTTTTGGAGTGTCATTTTTCTATCCTCTACTGATGCACATCATCTCAATGGCGGTTCATGCATCCATCTCTATGGGATTGGATTTCTCCCTGGGGATGCGTCTATCACAGGAGATCTAGCGCTCATTTCAGCGGTCGATACATCCATCTGATCGCTCTGATAATTCCATCATGGTGGTCTCATTTGTTAGGAGTTCTTTTCGTCTGGATGAGGATAATGTTAGCCTGGCTATGGAAGCTGTGATTGGAGGTTATTGTTCGGCTGTCAAGGTATCCAGACTCCATGACCGTGTTTGTTCATTTCACGTTTCATGCAAAGAAGTTGGTTTCTTCATCCTCCATCAGAGGAGTTTTGTTTATGCCCAACTCAAATGCTTCTTTCATCTTTGGGGCCATGGTGGCTCGGATAGGGAGCAAGAGTTCAAGCGCTGGCAAATGGAAAACCAAGAGTGGACCTTGGTTAATCCCTCCAAGCGTAGGGCTAGGCTCGGGCTTGCTGCTATGCAACAACCTCCTGTTAAGTCTTCTTTTAAATCTTGGCAAGCCCATGATCATGTTGCCAAGAAGAAACTTAGGTTTGCTACGCTCATCAAGATGCGTGTAAGGGTTATAGATATCCGGCATCTTCCTAGGAATGTATCTATATTCTCTGTCATTATGTATTCTTTCTAAAAAAATTGTGTGTGTATGTGTGCGCGCACGCGCGTTCATGAGACGACCATCCTATTGAGGATACGTTGGGATTCTGTTTTTCTTTCTATTCAGTTTGCTTAGCTATTTCAATACCAATATAGCCTATTTCTCATCATACATATTCAAGTCCTAACATAAATGTTAATATCTTAAGTTACTTACGCTAAGGTTCTAAATTAATCATCTCTATTTTATCTCCTGAAGCAATGTATTGCCTTTTCTCTAGTTTTACTGAGTGCAGATTAGGTAGTTCATAATTAAGCAATAGTGGTAGGATCTGTATCTTATTTAGTATAAATCTATACGTAAATGCTTTTGGTCATCTTGATATGTTATAGATTTGACAAATATTTGCCTATGAGTTTCTCTTCCCTAACACTAGTAGAAAAAGGGGCTTTCATTCGGGCCTGGCTAGCCAATTTGTCCCGGTTCTTATATGAACCGGGACCAACTGGTGCATTCGTCCCAGTTCGTGAGCCCAGGTGGCCGGCCGGGGCCTCGCGGGCTTTGGTCCCGGTTCGTCTGGACCCATTTGTCCCGGTTCTAGGAACGAACCGGGACCAATGGGCCTCGCTCCTGGCCCATAACCATTGGTCCCGGTTCCAGCCACAAACCGGGACAAATGATTTTCCTATATATAGCCCATCGCCAGCGAGCAGAGCACTCCACCCCGCTTTGTTTTTTGCTGGCCGGCGAGGGGAGGGCATTTGGGTGCTCTAGCTCACCTCCTATGCACATGAGGTGTTCGATGAAATGTCCGAGCCACACTAGTTAATATTTCTTCTCTCGAAACTCGACCTCCAAACTCCATTTTCCCCGAGATTTTTCTAGGTTTAGCAGTCCATCACGTCCCGTCTCCGTCTTCACCGCCATCGATCGCCCGCGCCGATCTCGTCGCTGGCACCACCGTGGTGAGCCTCTTGTTCATATCTTCGTTTTGAAAGAAAAAAAATTCTTACTTGAGATAGATACTTGTCTAATTTTCTTACTTTTATTATTCCTTGTTATTATATAGTGCGATGGTTCTGCTATCCGCCCCCGTTGGCCCTCGTCCTGTCTATGATTCAGATGTGATATATATTATCGTTTTATAACTATTTGGTTCATTTATTGTTTATGACAATTATGCCGACCAACGTGACATAGATTTTATTTATGTAGGAGGTAGTTGAACCGGAAATTCCAACCGACCCTTTTGTCGAGAGGTTAAATTTAGTCGAAGAAGAAAACAATTACTTGAAGGAAACAATAAAAAATAGAGGAGGAGAAGATGATCTTGGAGTTGCATGTTGCGTATGTCGTCGATGATCACAAGATCAAGATGGATGAAATGCGGCTCAAGATTAGAAAGATTAGAAAATATGCCATCCATACCGAGGCTTAGTATCATTATGCCGTTGGATCAATTGTTACCTTAGTTGTGATTATGATCGCATTTGTTGTTGCATTGAAAGGTTTTACATAGTTTCAATGTATGGTTTAACTAGATGCTCTGGAGAGCTATATGTTGTTCAATTTGAACTATGTATGTACTTTGGTTTTAATGTGATGATGAACTACTATTAATTTGGTCACTTATCTATCCATGTTCATTTGTAGTGCTTTTCAATTTCAGGGTCTTATAGCTGAAAAAATTAGTAAATGCATGAAAAATAACAAATGAAGTCAGAAAGGGTTGAAAATTAATGATGTGGCTTTGAATGGTGCATTTTGAACATAGAAAAACTATGGAGTTCAAATAAGTTCCAAAAAATTGAAATCTTTTTGTAACAGATGAGTTTCCCTATGAAACCCTGGTACTTTGAAAGAGATTGTCCGTTTTGTACACGAAGTGCATCTAGTTTTTGCCGTAAGCCTCTCTACTTTCTTGCACATGCTATGTGTGTGAAATGATGATACCATGCCAACTTTTAACCTTTTAAGAGTTCATTTGAAATGCTTTTCAATTTCAGGGTCTTATAGCTGAAAAAAATCAGTAAATGCATGAAAAATAACAAATGAAGTCAGAAAGGGTTGAAAATTGATGATGTGACTTTGAATGGTGCATTTTGAACATATAAAAACAATGGAGTTAAAATAAGTTCAAAAAATTGAAATCCTTTTGTAACAGACGAGTTTCCGTATGAAACCGTTATTCTTCGAAAGAGATTGTCCGTTTTGTACACGAAGTGCATCCAGTTTTTGCCGCAAGCCTCTCTACTTTCTTGCACATGCTATGTGGATGAAATGATGATACCATGCCAACTTTTAACCTTTTAGAGTTCATTTGAAATGCTTTTCAATTTCAGGGTCTTATAGCTGGAAAAAAATCTGAAATGCATGAAAAATAAGAAATGAAGTCAGAAAGGGTTGAAAAATGATGATTTGGCTTTGAATGGTGCATTTTGAACGTAGAAAAATTATGCAGTTCAAATAAGTTCAAAAAGACGAGTTTCCGTATGAAACCCTGATTCTTCGAAAGAGATTGTCCGTTTTGTACACGAAGTGCATCAAGTTTTTGCCCTAAGCCTCTCTACTTTGTTGCACATGCTATGTGAGTGAAATGATGATACCATGCCAACTTTTAACCTTTTCATAGTTCATTTGAAATGCTTTTCAATTTCAGGGTCTTATAGCTGAAAATATCAGTAAATGCATGAAAAATAACAAATGAAGTCAGAAAGGGGTGAAAATTGATGATGTGGCTCTGAATGGTGCATTTTGAACATAGAGAAACTATGGAGTTCAAATAAGTTCAAAAAATGAAATTCTTTTGTAACAGATGAGTTTCAAAACCCTGATACTTTGAAAGAGAAATAAAATAAAATAATCAGTAAATGCATGAAAATTTAATAGCAAAAAGAATTATCATTAAATAAAATAAATAAGTAATTTGAAATAAAATAATATAAACTTTAATAAAATATATAAGTAGAAACAGAATAAAATAAACTTTAATAACATAAATAAAATTTATGAAACTAAAATTATAAAAGTATTTTCTGTTCAAAACATTATAAGCAACCTCTAAAATTTATGAAACTAAAATTATATAAAATTGATGCAA
>NC_057800.1:706809009-706809930 GCF_018294505.1 Triticum aestivum
AATTGATGCAACTAAAATTATCAAAGTATTTTCTGTTCAAAACATTATAAGCAACCTCTAAAATTTATGAAACTAAAATTATATAAAATTGATACAGCTAAAATTATCAAAGTATTTTCTGTTCAAAATCATTAAAAGCAAAAAGAATTTTCATAAAGAACTTTGTTTGTTAGAAACTTTAATAGCAAATATATAAGTGGAAACAAAATAAAATAAATAAAGAAGTATTTTGTTGTAAGTAGAAACAAAACAAAAAAGCAAAAAAGAAAACAAAAAACTGAGAAAAAATAAAAAAAATTGCCACCTACTGGGCCACCACGGCCTGAATACGACTAGAAACCCATCAATGGGCAAGGATTCAGGCCCACAGAAGGTCAAGTAGGTCCATCTGGCATAGCAGTGACAATTAGGCCCGTAAGCCTGCAATAGAGAGGAGCTCGAGAGGGGTGCGGCAGTGGGTCTTATAAACCACTACTCGCCCCTCTCAACTAGCAAGGTGGGACTAAACTCCCACCACCACGCCGCTATGCGCGGCCTTTGGTCCCGGTTGGTGGCACCAACCAGTACTAAAGGTGGGCATTGGTACCGATTCATGCCACCAACCGGAGCCAAATCCGCCCCTTTATTACCGGTTGGTGCCAGCAACCGGGACCAAAGGCCGCCGGGGGGCATTGGTACCGGTTGGTGGCACAAACCGGGACCAATGCTTTGTGTATATAAGCTGGACTTCTGAAATTTTTCATTCAGTTCTTCGATCTGCCTCTCTGCCGCCGAACGCCTCGACACCGACGAACACCTCGACGCCGCCAGGCTGCCGGACCTCGATGCTGACGCCGTCGCGGCGCCCTGCCTGCCCCGACGACGCCGCGCCCCTGCCGTGCCCCGACGCCCTCGCCGTGCCCTGCCTTCCCCGACGCTGTC
>NC_057800.1:706810419-706820825 GCF_018294505.1 Triticum aestivum
CGTGCCCCGACGCCGACGTCGTGCGCCCCTGCCCTGCCCCGACGCCGACGATGTGCGCCCATGCCTCGCCCCGACGCCGTCGCGCCCCTACCCTGCCCCGACAACGCCGCCATGTGCCCCTGCCTCGACCTGGATGTCAACGCTGCCGCGCCCTTGCACTACCGTGATGATGCGCTACGCCCCTGCCCTGCCATCAACGCCGCAGCACCACTGCCCGCCGGACAGGCCGGTACTCCCTCCTCCCTCCCACCCCTCTCGTCTGTCCTTCCTTCATGTATGTGATGATGGTGAAGTTGGATCGGTGCAAAGTTTAAGAGAATTGCATGTTTTCAGCCCTGTCAACAAGGTGTTTAATGAAATGCTAGGGCTAGCTAGGGAACTTTGTTTTATGTGAAACTTGGCAAGATGATGTCTCCTTGGATGTTGGTGAAGATGGTCAAGTTGGTTTGTTAAAAGGAAAAACTTGTTAGTGCAAGTTTTATTAAAATTTAGTGCTGGACAGAAATTACATGAATTTTTTTGGTGGACTTGCTAGATGAAATTGGGGCTGCCCTTCTGGACTTAAGGGTTTAGTAGGAAGTACTACAAGATGTAAAAAATCAGAATTTTTTTAGCAAGGAAAAATAGGGTTGTAGTTCAATGCCAAGATTGGACCAAAATTGAAAAATGGAAGTTGTGCTCAAAATTTTCAAATGACCAAAGTGGGTTTTTGAATAAAAATGATCTATAGGCATCAGAGGACTTCTCAAAAATTTTGTGGCATTTGAAAGGAATTATTTGAAATAGTTCTAGTGCAAAAAGTTACATTTAAGAAAAAATAAGAAAATTCTACTGATGTTTTTGTTCATAGCATTTTTTGTCCATGTATGTATGTATGTATGAATGGATGGATGGATGGATATGGATGTATATACAAAATATTCATATATGATGTTTTTTTGTTCATAGCAATTCTTTTCCATGTATGTATAATTAATGTATGTATGTTCATATATGCAAAAGTTACATTTAAGAAAAAATTATGAAAATTCTATTTTTTTCTTCTTCTCTTCTATCCCGATAATTTCAATACGAGGGGGGGGGGTCGATATACCCCCTCCCCAATAACATTATTTTCCCATGTATGTATGTCGTCGTTGTCGATATAACCCCCTCCCGGATAACTTCGACATGAGGGGCGGTCGATATATATACCCCCTCTCGACCATGATAACTTATACCATGGGAGCACCCCCGGCCCTCTCGCTCGACCAAAACTCTCGAGGACACCCAAACCCTAGAAAAAATGATGTCGGTCTCCTACCCCCTCCCGCCGCGCCCCTACTCGATCGACAAACTCTCTTGAGGCCACCCAAATTTACCAAGTTAAAAGAGCGTTGTCGTCGAGGCCACCCGGAACCCTTGAAGCATTGTTGAGGCCACCCCAAACCCTTGAAGCATTGCCGAGGCCACCCCAAACCCTAGTGAAGCGTCGAGGCCATGCCACTAATATGATTCCTTATTGTGCTTAGCTAGCTAGTTCAACATTTGCCACTAATATATCCATCTGTCATGTTTGAATAATAATTGCCATGTTGTAAATATTTGCAGAAACTATGGATCCGCCCCCCAAGACAAAGCAAAATAAGCGGTGTTGGGGGAGATAATCGCACACGGAAGTGATGCCGTCTTGTCGTTTCTCAATGACACATGCACCGATGGTCTGGAAAGACAGGATGAAGAAGCAGGCTACGACGATGATCAAACAATGGAGGAGGAAGGACACTGTGATGACGGCTCTGGTGAACGAGTGGAGGAGGAAGGATACCGTGATGACGGCTCCAGTGAGCGAATGGAGGGGGAAGGACACCGTGTTGACGGCTGCGGTGACCTAACGGAGTTCGGCCAGTATATATATTAATTAATTAAGCATGTGCTGACTATAGCTAATTGATGCATTAATTGTTTTTGGTATGTACACATATTAACTCTCTTCTTTTTCTTCTTTTCTAGCCCTCCGGATCGAGCAACACTTTGGTAACGAGACGAGGCCCGAAGAGAAATTTGCGCGCGGATGAAAGGTACACGATCATCGAAATTGATCGCGTTGGCCAACCGATTGAACCACTCTGGGCCAAGCAAAAATTTAATGCTCAGTGTGGGGTTCTAGTGAGGGACATGATCCTGATCAGCATTGAGCAATGGTTGAAGCCTAAGGACAAAGACTCTCAGGTCTCTTATGTCAGTGATAGGCAGAAACTGTTATTTGGACCGCGCTGCAGGAAATTTTTACCTTCCCGCCAGAGGAGGATCCGGAGAATCCAGTTAAAAAGCCAATGATCAAGTCTTATGCTCTTAAGAAGATGGCTGAGCTATTCAGGAGGTGGAAGAATGAGCTGAAATCATCGTTTGTCGACCAAGACAAGACTCCAGAATTCATCGGCCGATTTGAGAAGATCAAAGATCAGTGGCCCGAATTTGTCACCAAAAAGAAATCTGAGAGAGCAGCGAAGATGTCAGAGATAAACAAGACGAATGCTGCAAAGAAGAAGCATCACCATCGCACGGGGTCAGGTGGCTACCTGAAAGCCCGGCTGTTGTGGGACAAGGCCGAGAATGACCTCATTGATAAAGGGATCGAACCAGAGACGCGACGCTGGCTAGACCATTGCAGGACCTTGTTCTTCGGGGTTGGGGGAAAATTGGACCCTGTAACAGGTGAGTTTGGACCGACGAGCAGCTAAACACACCCATCGAGAAGCTTCAGGAGTATATCGAAAAGGTGCAGCAAGGGACGTTCGTTCCGGACAAAGAGAAAGACGAGCTCACAGAGGCCCTCGGGAATCCTGAGCACCCCGGACGGACACGAGGTACGTCAGGCTCCCTTTCGTGGAAGGCTAGATTTCCTGATGCAGGCGGTTACAAACGCCGGGAGAGGAAGAAGAAAAAGGAGTTGACCCAACTACAGGCGCTGCACGCAAGGGTACAAGCGCTAGAGGAACGAGAGGCAGTTCGCAGCAAGCGACCTGCCGAACCTACACCCGAAGCTACCCCGCCATCTCAGCGGAGAAGCAGCGTGGCTTTCACGGAGCTGCTTCAGGAGCCTGTCTTCACAGCTCCTGCTAGCTACCCCGTAGAAGCTATCATGGAGTCTCAGCATTGCCACCTTATGACGTAGTGGATGGAATTGAAAGTCAAGGCGGCTGTTCGTGATGAAGCTATGTACCTAGGGTAGGGGCATGGACCTGTCCTAAGAGCCCTACCCAAGGACATCCCTGGAAGAATTCACCTTTCAACGACTTGAAGGTATCCCACTCGACGGATTCAAGACACTCGACCAGGAAGCTACCACTCAACCACGAAGCCAACCACTCGACTGACAGCAGATCTAAAGTCACTCCGCAAGCAAACGGTCGGCCATTAAGTAGTCTTTATGGTCATCATAGCACTTTATTAGGGACGTTACCAGTAACGCCCAGTCTTAATGTATTTTAACTCTGCATTACTGAGGGCCGAAGGGGTCTGGCGAACTCTATATAAGCCACCCCCTCCTCAGTAGCAAGGGTTTGCACCCCTGTAACTCATACACACATAATCCAGTCGACCGCCTCCGGGAACCGAGACGTAGGGCTGTTACTTCCTCTGCGAAGGGCCTGAACTCGTACATCCTGGTGTATTTACAACTTCTTCAAAGCTGAGATCTAGCCTCTCCATACATACCCCCTACATCACTGTCAGAGTTAGAACCACGACAGTTGGCGCCCACCGTGGGGCAGGAGTCTTAGCGCTTAGTTGGAGAAGTTGCGAATTTTCCGATCCCTTTGATCATGTTTTCATGCGGAGATTTGGTGGAGGGCCGCGAGATCCGTCTCGGCGTGCTCACGTTCATCGCGGACGACTCCGCTTGGCTTCAGGAGGCTCCACTCAACATCGACGCCCTCCCCGTTCGCGGTGCGACGCACTTCCGCGCATGTGTTCGTGGCATCCTCCTGCGGCAGCCGTCGACCCAGTATAAGTCGGCTCCCGTGTCATCTTCCCGCCCTGTCTCCCACCGGCGCAAGCGCTCCGGTCGGTCGAGACTTCAGAGGTGGGTGAGGCATGCCGTGGCCCGCCAGTCGGCAGCCCCACAAGTCGCGGCAATCGAGCCCGACGAATCCCTCTACGGCCTGTTCGACCTGTCGAATGGCTCCGCGTAGACCGCATCCGAGTGCGACAGCAGCGACCCAGCGGCTGAGGTTCTGGCGGTCGATGGAACACACTATCCTCCCGGTTTCCCTCGCACCGATGGAGGCGCGGGTGGAGGCGACCCGTCGCATCCCCACGATGAGTATCTCCCCGAACCTCTCACGTCATTGTAGCGAGAGGAGCTTCGCCGCCGGAACATGGATGCACTCCACACTCCTATCATCAGAGAAACCCCCGAGGCCCGGGCCTTGGAGGACGCGCGCTTGGCTAACTTGGCCGAGCGCACTCGACTGGAGAATCTTCAGCGAATACTCGACGAGCAAGCGCGTCAGCGAGCTCCCGAGTCCAGTCGACGTCAGCTCTTCCCGCCTACGCAGGTATATCAAACCCCTGTTTAGAATTTGGCAGCCGCGGCCCGTATAGCGGAATGGATTCAGCCCTCCCAGTCAGAGGTTGGCAGGGGCTTGTTGCAAATCAGAGCATTGCTCCGGGCAGCGGGGAATCAGAATTACGCTGTTTCTCAATCGCGGAATAGGATCCATAGTCGATCTGTTGCAACGGATACAGTCCAGTCAGCGCAGAGCCCAAGATCGCCCCCGAGGCGTGAGGGACGCGAAGACCGGCACGATCAGTACAGAAGAAATGAGCAGTATGATCACCGGTTCGATCGACGTCGAGTGCCAACCCCTCCCCCGAGGAGTGGGTCATATGCGCCTCGACAGCAGGATGACAGACACCCTCATAGTGTTGGGCGGAGGGTTCCAGTCGACCCCAGGGACCCAGGCTTTGATGTGAGATCCATCCTCGTTCAGGGTCTGGTTGACAGGAACAGAGCTCACCGAGAAGGCCACGACAGAAATGCGCCTGGCAACAGCAGAGTACGTGTTTCGGGGCCAGAGTGTTTCAGTCGAGCCATCAGAGCCGCAGTGATTCCTCCCAACTTCAAGTTGGCGACTGGAGTAAGCAAGTTCACCGGTGAGTCTAAGCCTGACGCTTGGCTCGAAGATTACCGAGTGGCTGTCCAGATTGGCGGTGGCAATGATGAGGTGGCTATGAAGCATTTGCCTCTCATGTTAGAGGGCTCAGCCAGAGCGTGGCTGAATCAGTTAGAACCTAGCAGCATCTACACTTGGGAGGACCTCTCCCGAGTGTTTGTTACAACCTTTGAAGGAACATGCAAGCGACCCGCAGGCCTTACAGAATTGCGGTCTTGCGTGCAGAAACCGAATGAAAATCTGAGGGATTACATCCAGAGATGGATCACATTGCATCACACAGTTAAGAATGTACCAGATCATCAAGCAGTTTGTGCCTTTAAAGAAGGTGTTAAGTACAGAGAATTGAATCTGAAGTTCGGTCGAACCGGAGAGATGTCTCTGAATCGGATGATGGAGATCACCACGAAATACGCTAATGGCGAAGACGAAGATCGACTCCGGAGTGGCAAGCACAAGGCAGTCGCCCAAGAAACCGGAGGAAATTCCAGCCGGAAACAGAAGCGAAAGGCTGAGCCAGTCGCCCCTGGGGAGGCCCTGGCCGTAACCCAGGGAAAATTCAAGGGAAAACCCAAGGGGCCCTGGAACCCCAAGAAAGTCAAGGATCAAGATGGAAATGATGTTTTGGATCTGCGATGTCACATCCACACCAAGAAAGATGAAGAGGGTAATCTTATTTACCCAAAGCATACCACTCGACAGTGCCGGCTCCTGATCCAGCAGTTTCAGGGCAAGCAGTCCAAAGACAAGGAAATAGAGTCAGACAGAGTTGAGGACAAAGAAGATAGTGATGATGGATACCCCCAAGTCAATTCCACCCTGATGATTTTTGCTGATGTCGAAAGCAAAAGTCGACTGAAAGTCATTAACCGTGAGGTGAATATGGTTGCTCCGGCAACACCCAGTTACCTGAAATGGTCTTAGACTGCCATCACATTCGACCAGTCTGATCACCCTACGCACATTGCCACCCCTGGTAGGCAAGCTTTGGTGGTCGACCCAGTTGTCGAGGGCACTCGACTGACCAAAGTCCTGATGGATGGTGGCAGTGGCCTGAACATATTGTATGCAGAAACATTGAAAGGGATGGGCATTCCGATGTCCAGGCTCAGTACCAGTAACATGAGCTTCCACGGAGTCATTCCTGGGAAGAAAGCCGAATCACTCGGCCAGATTGCTCTTGATGTGGTTTTCGGTGATTAAAAGAATTACCTCAAAGAAAAGTTGACATTCGAGGTTGTGGACTTCCAAAGTGCTTATCATTCCATTTTGGGCAGGCCAGCTTATGCACGCTTCATGGCTCGACCGTGTTATGTGTATCTCACACTGAAGATGCCTGGCCCTAGAGGTGTGATCACTGTTACAGGCAATCGAAAGAAAGCAGAAGAGTGTTTTCAGAAAGGCTCAAAGATCGCTGATGCTCAGATGGCAGTGGTCGAGCTGCAAGAGTACCAGAAGACTGCTGATCCGAGTGAATTGCTACGAGCCAAGAAGCCTGCTTCAGAATCAGCTTTTCAGTCGTCCGGTGAAACAAAGCCAGCCCACATTCAACCGACCGACCCCAATGCTGCCCCGACTCACATCTCAATGACGCTCGACTCCAAATAGGAAGAAGCGCTCATCCAGTTCCTCCGTGAGAACTGGGACATCTTCGCATGGAAGCCCTCTGACATGCCTGGAGCTCCCAGGGAGCTGGCTAAGCACGGTCTACGAGTCGACCCAAAATTTAAGCATGTGAAAGAACATCTTCGACGGTCCGCCGTCCAGAAGAGGAAAGCTAATGGCGAGGAGGTGGCTCGGCTCTTAGCAGCGGAGTTCATCCGATAGATTTACCACTCCGAGTGGGTCGCCAATGTTGTCATGGTCCCCAAGAAGGACAAGTCACTTCGCATGTGCATTGATTTTAAACATATCAATCGGGCCTGCCCGAAAGATCATTTTCCTCTCCCTCGCATTGACCAAATAGTCGACTCAACCGCGGGGTGCGAGCGATTGTCTTTTCTGGACGCCTATTCCGGGTACCATCAGATCCGTCTGTATGGACCCGACGAGATCAAAACAGCTTTCATCACTCCATTCGGATGCTTCTGTTATGTCACCATGCCATTCGGCCTCAAGAATGCCGGAGCCACGTTTATGAGGATGATTCAGAAGTGTTTACTCACCCAAATCAGTCGGAATGTGGAGGCATACATGGATGATATTGTGGTTAAGTCACGGAAAGGTTCCGACCTGCGGACGGACGTTGCTGAAACCTTTGCAAACCTCAGGAGGTATGATATCAAGCTCAATCCATCAAAGTGCACATTCGGAGTTCCAGGTGGAAAGTTACTCGGTTTTCTCGTTTCCGAATGGGGAATCGACGCCAATCCTGAAAAAGTCGGTGCCATACTCCGGATGAAGCGTCCTGTGCGTGTGCACGATGTCCAGAAGCTTATAGGTTGCTTGGCCGCTCTAAGTCGATTCATTTCCCGTCTCGGTGAAAAGGTGTTGCCTCTTTACCGACTGATGAAGAAGTCTGACAAGTTCGAGTGGACTCCAGAAGCTGATGCAGCAATTGCAGAGCTTAGAGCTCTGCTCTCCACCCAGCCGGTGCTTGCTGCCCCAATCAGTAAAGAGCCTCTGCTGCTTTACATTGCGGCCACGGGACAAGTTTTCAGTACAGTACTTACAGTCGAGCGGGAAGAAGAAGGAAAGGCCTTCAGAGTTCAGCGCCCAGTATATTATGTGTCTGAAGTTTTGACCCCTTCAAAACAAAGATATCCTCATTACCAGAAGCTTGTATATGGGATTTATATGACCACGAAAAAGGTTGCTCATTACTTCTCTGACCACTCCATTACAGTCATCAGCGACGCCCCACTGTCAGAGATTCTGCACAATAGAGATGCAACTAGTCGAGTGGCAAAGTGGGCGATTGAACTCCTTCCCCTGGATATTAAGTTTGAAGCAAAGAAGGCTATCAAGTCCCAAGGAATCGCAGATTTCGTCGCCGAGTGGATTGAACAGCAACTTCCGACTCAAATTCACTCGGAGCACTGGACCATGTTCTTCGATGGATCTAAGATGCTAAATGGTTCTGGTGCTGGGGTAGTATTAGTCTCCCCCCGAGGAGATAAGCTCAGATACGTTCTCCAGATTCACTTCGATTCCTCCAATAATGAAGCAGAATATGAAGCACTTTTGTATGGATTGCGCATGGCCATTTCACTCGGTGTCCGTCGACTCATGGTCTATGGCGACTCAGATTTGGTGGTCAATCAGGTGATGAAGGAGTGGGATGTCAGAAGTCCGGCCATGACTGGTTATTTCAATGCAGTGAGAAAGTTAGAAAAGAAATTCGAGGGATTAGAGCTTCATCACATCCCCCGACTGAAAAATCAAGCGGCTGACGATTTGGCAAAGATAGGCTCCAAGAGAGAAGCCATTCCCAGCAACGTGTTCCTGGAGCACATCCACTCACCGTCAGTCCAAGAAGATCCTTTTACAGAAGAAGCCCCGCAGCCGAAAAGTGCTACAGATCCGACTGAAGTCGAAGTTCCTGCTGTGGTCGACCTAATCATGGAAGTCTTGGCAATCACTCCCGACTAGACGATACCGTACATCGCGTATATCCTGAGGAAAGAACTCCCGGAGGACGAGGAAGAGGCTCGACAGATCGTCCGTCGATCCAAGGCCTTCACAGCCATAAAGGGACAGTTGTATAGAGAAAGCGCGACTGGAATCGGTCAGAAGTGCATAACACCAGAAGAAGGTCAGATAATCCTTGATGATATCCATTCGGGGACCTGTGGTCACCATGCGTCTTCTCGGACCATTGTGGCTAAAGCATACCGAGCGGGATTTTACTAGCCAAGAGCAAATGAAATGGCAAAGGAGATAGTCGACAAGTGTGGAGGGTGCCAGTGCTACTCCAACATGTCACACAAGCCTGCATCAGCCCTGAAGACCATTCCACTCGTCTGGCCTTTCGCTGTTTGGGGACTGGACATGGTTGGCCCGTTGAGAACAGGCAGGAGCGGCTTCACTCATGTGCTTGTGGCAGTCGACAAGTTTACCAAATGGATCGAAGCTAAACCTATCAAGAATCTTGACGCCTGCACTGCTATCAGTTTCATCAGGGAGTTAACATTCAGATATGGAGTCCCGCATAGCATCATCACTGACAATGGATCAAACTTTGATTCGGACAAATTCAGAGCTTTTTGCGCCTCACAAGGCACACGAGTCGACTACACATCGGTTGCCCATCCCCAGTCGAATGGACAAGCTGAAAGGGCAAATGGTCTGATTCTCAAAGGACTAAAGCCTCGACTGATGCGTGATCTCAAGCACGCGGCAGGTGCTTGGGTCGACGAGCTTCCGTCAGTTCTGTGGGGATTGAGGACCACCTCGAACCGGTCGACTGGAAGAACTCCATTCTTTCTGGTTTATTGGGCCGAAGCAGTTCTGTTGAGTGATCTTCTTCACAATGCACCCCGAGTCGAACTTTATACGGAAGATGAAGCAGAACAAGCCCGGCAAGACGCAGTCGACCTCTTAGAAGAAGAGAGGGAAATGGCCATGATCAGATCGACCATTTATCAACAAGACTTGCGTCGATTCCACGCCAGGAATGTGAAGAGTCGAGCCTTCCAAGAAGGAGATTTGGTCCTCCGAGTGGATCAACAGAAACGACACAAGCTTGCTCCTACTTGGGAAGGCCCCTTCATCGTCACCAGAGTCCTCTTTAATGGAGCGTATCACCTCTACAATGTTGATCGCCAGATCGACGAGCCGCGAGCTTGGAATGCGGAACTGCTCCGCCCCTTTTACACTTGAGCTCCCTCTCAGATTAGATGTAATAAGAAAAACTTTTGCAGTTCATTTTTATCAAAGACAAGAGTGTTCCAATAATTGCTGTCACTTTTGTTTGCGTACGAAATCCCCCAGTGGGTGACTTAGCTGCGAATCCGTTTCGCCTAAGTTTGTAAAAAATCCTACCGAGTGGAGAGCAAACCTCCCACTCGGGGGCTTAGCTGCAGCCCAGTGCTCGCCTAAGTATTTAAAAATCCTACCGAGTGGAGAGCAAACCTCCCACTCGGGGGCTTAGCTGCAGCCCAGTGCTCGCCTAAGTGTTTAAAAAAATCCTACCGAGTGGAGAGCAAACCTCCCACTCGGGGGCTTAGCTGCAGCCCAGTGCTCGCCTAAGAGTTTTAAAATCCTGCCGAGTGGCGAGCAAGACTCCCACTCGGAGGCTTAGCTGCA
>NC_057800.1:706821156-706821456 GCF_018294505.1 Triticum aestivum
ATCCTAACGAGTGGAGAGCAAACCTCCCACTCGGGGGCTTAGCTGCAGCCCAGTGCTCGCCTAAGAGTTTTACAATCCTGCCGAGTGGCGAGCCAGACTCCCACTCGGAGGCTTAGCTGCAGCCCAGTGCTCGCCTAAGTGTTTAAAAAATCCTACCGAGTGGAGAGCAAACCTCCCACTCGGGGGCTTAGCTGCAGCCCAGTGCTCGCCTAAGAGTTTTAAAATCCTGCCGAGTGGCGAGCCAGACTCCCACTCGGAGGCTTAGCTGTAGCCCAGTGCTCGCCTAAGTGTTTAAAAAAT
>NC_057800.1:706821585-706828551 GCF_018294505.1 Triticum aestivum
CCAGTGCTCGCCTAAGAGTTTTAAAATCCTGCCGAGTGGCGAGCCAGACTCCCACTCGGAGGCTTAGCTGCAGCCCAGTGCTCGCCTAAGTGTTTAAAAAATCCTACCGAGTGGAGAGCAAACCTCCCACTCGGGGGCTTAGCTGCAGCCCGGTGCTCGCCTAAGAGTTTTAAAATCCTACCGAGTGGCGAGCCAGACTCCCACTCGGAGGCTTAGCTGCAGCCCAGTGCTCGCCTAAGAGTTTTCAATTCCTACCGAGTGGCGAGCCAGACTCCCACTCGGAGGCTTAGCTGCAGCCCAGTGCTCGCCTAAGTGTCTGAAAAATCTTACTGAGTGGAGAGCAAACCTCCCACTCGGAGGCTTAGCAATTGACTACTTTACTAGACCGATAGCAAGTATTATGTGGGAGAGGCCACTGCTAGCATGTCATCCCTGACTTGGAATTCTATGCACTTATGATTGGAACTATTAGAAAGCATCCGCAACTACTAATGTTCATTAAGGTAAAACCCAACCATAGCATTAAGGTATATTGGTCCCCCTTCAATCCCGTATGCATCAATTTCTATGCTTGGTTGAAGCTTCTGTCACTCTTGCCCTCCAATACATAGTCCTGTCAACATACAACTAACCCTAGGGTGTGATCCACGTGCGCAATCATATGATGGGCACCAAAGGACAGCAACATAACCACAAGAAAATTAAATCAATCAGAGCAATTCATCAACCACCGATAGGACAACGAAAATCTACTCAGACATCATAGGATGGCAACACATCATTGGATAATAATATGAAGCATAAAGCACCATGTTCAAGTAGAGGGTACAACGGGTTGCGGGAGAGTGGACCGCTGTAGATGGAGGGGGGAAGGTGATAGAGATGTTGGTGAAGATGGCGGAGGTGTTGGTGTAGATCGCGGTGATGATGATGGCCCCCGGTGGCACTCTGGTGCCACCGAAAGCGAGGGGGAGAGAGCCCTCCTTCTTCTTCTTCCTTGACCTTCTCCCTAGATGGGAGAAGGGTTTCCCCTTTGGTCCATGGCCTCCATGGCACGGGAGCAGCGAGAGCCCCTCCGAGATTGGATCTGTCTCTCTCTGTTTCTGCGTTCTCAGATTCTTCCCTTTCACTGTTTCTTATATTCCCGGAGATCCGTAACTCCGATTGGGCTGAAATTTTGACACGATCTCTATCCGGAAATTAGCTTTCTTGCAGCAAAAGAAGGGCCCCAACCGCCTTATGGGTGGCCCACGAGGATCAGGGGCGCGCCTGGGGGGGCAGGCGCGCCCTCCTGCCTCGTGGCCACCTCGGGCACTGTCTCGCGTGGATTTTTCTTCGCAAAAATCATATATATTCCATAAAAAATCTCCATCAGTTTTTATCCCGTTTGGATTCCATTTAATATCGATATTCTGCCAAACAAAAACATGCAACAAACAGGAACTAGCACTGGGCACTGGATCAATATGTTGGTCCCAAAAATAGTATAAAAAGTTGCCAAAAGTATATGAAAGTTGAATAATATTGGCATGGAACAATCAAAAATTATAGATACGACGGAGACGTATCATCATCCCCAAGCTTAATTCCTGCTCGTCCTCGAGTAGGTAAATGAAAAAAAAGATAATTTTTGATGTGGAATGCTACCTAGCATAATCTTGATCATATGTCTAATCATGGAATGAATATTAAGACACGAGTGATTCAAAGCAATAGTCTATCATTTGACATAAAAACAATAATACTTCAAGCCTACTAATAAAGCAATCAGGTCTTTTCAAATAACATGGCGAAAGAAAGTTATCCCTATAAAATCATATAGTCTGGCTATGCTCCATCTTCTTCACACAAAATACTCACATCATGCACAACCCCGATGACAAGCCAAGCAATCGTTTCATACTTTTGACATTCTCAAACCTTTTCAACTTTCACGCAATACATGGGCGTGAGCCATGGACATAGCACTATAGGTGGAATAGAATATGATGGTAGAGAAGACAAAAAGGAGAAGATAGTCTCACATCAACTAGGCGTATCAACGGGCTATGGAGATGCCCATCAATCGATATCAATGTGAGTGAGTAGGGATTGCCATGCAACGGATGCACTAGAGCTATAAGTATATGAAAGCTCAAAGTGAAACTAAGTGGGTGTGCATCCAACTTGCTTGCTCATGAAGACCTAGGGCATTTGAGGAAGCCCATCATTGGAATATACAAGCCAAGTTCTATAATGAAAATTCCCACTAGTATATGAAAGTGATAACTCAAGAGACTCTCTATATGAAGAACATCGTGCTACTTTGAAGCACAAGTGTGGAAAAATGATAGTAGCACTGCCCCTTCTCTCTTTTTCTCTCATTTTTCAATATATTTTTATTTATTTTGTTGGGCCTTCTCTTTTTTTTGGCCTTTCTCTTTTTTTATTATTTTTATTTTTTTTCGTCCGGAGTCTTATCCCGACTTGTGGGGGAATCATGGTCTCCATCATCCTTTCCTCATTGGGGCAATGCTCTAATAATGATGATCATCACACTTTTATTTACTTACAACTCGATATCTAGAACAAAAATATGACTCTATATGAATGCCTCCGGCAGTGTACCGGGATGTGCAATGATCTAGCGTAGCAATGACATCAAAAAAATGGACAAGCCATGAAAACATCATGCTAGCTATCTTACGATCATGCAAAGCAATATGACAATGAATGCTCAAGTCATGTATATGATGATGATGAAAGTTGCATGGCAATATATCTCGGAATGGCTATGGAAATGCCATGATAGGTAGGCATGGTGGCTGTTTTGAGGAAGGTATATTGTGGGTTTATGGTACCGGCGAAAGTTGCGCGGTACTAGAGAGGCTAGCAATGCTGGAAGGGTGGGAGTGCATATAATCCATGGACTCAATATTAGTCATAAAGAACTCACATACTTATTGCAAAAATCTATTAGTCATCAAAACAAAGTACTACGCGCATGCTCCTAGGGGGATAGATTGGTAGGAAAAGACCATCGCTCGTCCCCGATCACCACTCATAAGGAAGACAATCAATCAATACCTCATGCTCCAACTTTGTTACATAACGGTTCACCATACGTGCATGCTACGGGAATCAAAAACCTCAACACAAGTATTTCTACAATTCACAACCACCCACTAGCATGACTCTAAGATCACCATCTTTATATCGCAAAACTATTTCAAGGAGTCAAATAAATCATATTCAGTGATCTACAAGTTTTATGTAGGATTTTATGACTAACCATGTGAATGACCAATTCCTGCCATCTCTCTAAATAAATATAAGTGAAGTAAGCGAGTTTAATTCTTTCTACAAAAGATATGCCCACGCTCTAACAAATATAAGTGAAACAAAACATCATTCTACAAATGGCGGTTGTCTATGTGAAGAGAAACAGGCAATCCAAACTTCAAATGATATAAGTGAAGCACATGAAGCATTCTATAAAGCCATACTCAAAAGATATAAGTGAAGTGCAAAGAGCATTCTATAAATCAACCAAGGACTATCTCATACCAGCATGGTGCATAAAAGAAAAATGAAAACTAAATGCAAAAGACGCTCCAAGATTGCACATATCGCATGAACGAAACGAATCTAAAAACATACCGATACTTGTTGAAGAAAGAGGGGATGCCTTCCGGGGCATCCCCAAGCTTACACGTTTGAGTCTCCTTGAATATTTACTTGGGGTGCTTCGGGCATCCCCAAGCTTGAGCTCTTGCCTCTCTTCCTTCTTCTCACATCGAGACCTTCTCGATCATCGAACACTTCATCCACACAAAACTTCAATAGAAAACTCGGTAAGATCCGTTAGTATAATAAAGCAAATCACTACTCTAAGTACTGTTGCAAACCAATTCATATTTTGTTTTTGCATTGTGTCTACTGTAATATAACTTTTTCATGGCTTAATCCACTGATATAAATTGACAGTTTCATCAAAACAAGCAAACTATGCATCAAAAACAGAATCTGTCTAAAACAGAACAGTCTGTAATAATCTGAACATTCACCATACTTATGGTACTTGAAAATATCTACTGAAATTATGAAAAATAAAAAATTTGTATAGTAAGACAGTGAAAAAAGAATCAGAACCATTTGACGTTCTAGCTAAAAATGTAAAATCGCGCACTACAGCCAAAGTATCTGTCCTGCACCATACAAACCATCAAGCAAATGTAAACATTCTAAAGGAAAACCTTGGCACATTATTTTTCTATTTAAACTTTATAAAATCACACAACAGAAATAAATGACTCTCTAAAACTTCTGGGTTGCCTCCCTGGCAGCGCTTTCTTTAAAGCCATTAAGCTAGGCATATAGTGCTCAACTAATGGATCCACCCGGATCCCAAGGTATATCAAAGCCAATTTTAATTAACAATGATTTGTAATTTATTAGTGAGCACAAAGTAACATGTATCATGCAACAACGAATTCTAACTCTCTTCCTATGCATCGGCATGTCATAAAAGAACAATTCATGCACACATAGTAAAGGCCAATGCATAGTATAAACAGTTTCTTGCAATTTTATCGTATTGGAAACATAGAGAGGTGGAGATATAGTTCCTCTCTCATAATAATTGCAAGTAGGGGAAGCAAGCACATGCATATTATATTCATCAAAATCATCATGTACAACGGTAAAATGCAACCCATCAATATAATCTTTAATAAGGGCAAACTTCTCTGATATAGTGTAGTCGGGAGAATTCAAAAAGATAATAGGACTATCATGCGTGGGTGCAATAGCAACAATTTCATGATTAACATAAGGAACTGTAGCAATTTCATCTCCATAAGCATAATTCATATTGGCATCTTGGCCACAAGCATCATCAAGAAGGGATATTTCAAGAGAATCAACGGGATCATAACAATCATCATTGCAATCATCCTCCGGTAAGCGTGAAGGGAAATTAAAAAATGTATGAGTTGAAGAGTTACTCTCATTAGAAGGTGGGAACGGGTAGCTAATCCGCTCTTCCTCCTTTTGTTCTTCGCTCTCTTCCTCATCTTTTTCATCCAATGAGCTCACAGTTTCATCAATTTCTTCTTCCATAGACTCCTGCAAAATATTAGTCTCTTCTTGGACAGCGGAGTAGTACTCAATATATGGTTCAACATAGGCATTAGAAGCATAATTATCATAGAAATATTTAAGTATGGCAAAATTTTCAGATTTGTAAAGAGTAGCATCATACTTTTCAATCAAAGAAGAAATTTCGTAAGCACCCTTAAAAGCAACAAATTCTTCAATTTGTTGAACATCATAGTAATTATAAACACCCTTAGCATACGAAGATACGATTCCATTATCACCAACTCACATTGATAGGGAAGATGTTTCTTAGGGTTTTCAGAACAACAAGTATAATCATATATTTCACATAAATTCCAAGCATAGCATTGCAAACGATGAATTTGATCCAGTAAAAGTTTCCCTTTTTCAGATATTCGGTGTCGCACATAATAAGCATGCTCATCTAAAGATTTGCCCTCAACTAAGCTAGTTGGGGTTTCAGCACGAGCACATAGGTATCGAAGATGATCCAAGTAATAAGCTTTAGCAGTGTGATAAATTTTGAGTGGTTATTCAACCATTGGTTTAGTACATACAACAAACTTTTTTGGTATTTTGTGTTTCCTACCCATAACTAAAGATAGAAAACAACTAAGAACAGCAAATAAAAATTACTTAGTGATAAAGCAAACAAGCACACACGAGAATATTCACCCCACGCTATTGCTCCCCGGCAACGGCGCCAGAAAAAGGTCTTGATAACCCACAAGTATAGGGGATCGCAACAGTTTTCGATAAGTAAGAGTGTCGAACCCAACGAGGAGGTAAAGGTAGAACAAATATTCCCTCAAGTTCTATTGACCACCAATACAACTCTACGCACGCTTGACGTTCGCTTTACCTAGAATAAGTATGAAACTAGAAGTACTTTGTAGGTGTTGTTGGATAGGTTTGCAAGATAATAAAGAGTACGTAAATAAAAAGTAGGGGCTGTTGTAAGTAAAGAAGCAATAATGTCAATATAGCGAGTGTGGCAAAGTGGTGGTAGGAGTTGCGAAATTTCCCCTAAGCAATTGACTACTTTACTAGACCGATAACAGGTATTATGTGGGATTGGCCACTCCTAGCATGTCATCCCTGACTTGGAATTCTATGCACTTATGATTGAACTATTAGCAAGCATCCGCAACTACTAATGTTCATTAAGGTAAAACCCAACCATAGCATTAAGGTATATTGGTCCCCCTTCAATCCCGTATGCATCAATTTCTATGCTAGGTTAAAGCTTCTGTCACTCTTGCCCTCCAATACATAGTCCTATCAACATACAACTAACCCTAGGGTGTGATCCACACGCGCCATCATATGATGGGCACCAAAGGACAGCAACATAACCACAAGCAAATTAAATCAATCATAGCAATTCATCAACCACCGATAGGACAACGAAAATCAACTCGGACATCATAGGATGGCAACACATCATTGGATAATAATATGAAGCATAAAACACCATGTTCAAGTAGAGGGTACAGCGGGTTGCGGGAGAGTGGACCATTGTAGATAGAGGGGGGAAGGTGATGGAGATGTTGGTGAAGATGGCGGAGGTGTTGGTGTAGATCGCGGTGATGATGATGGCCCCCGGTGGCACTCCGGTGCCACCGGAAGCGAGGGGGAGAGAGCCCCCCTCCTTCTTCTTCTTCCTTGACCTCCTCCCTAGATGGGAGAAGGGTTTCCCCTCTGGTCCATGGCCTCCATGGCATGGGAGGGGCGAGAGCCCCTCCAAGATTGGGTCTGTCTCTTTGTCTCTCTCTGTCTCTCTCTGTTTCTGCGTTCTCAGATTCTTCCCTTTCACCGTTTCTTATATTCCCGGAGATCCGTAACTCCGATTGGGCTGAAATTTTG
>NC_057800.1:706828820-706974800 GCF_018294505.1 Triticum aestivum
GGGCACTGTCTCGCGTGGATTTTTCTTCCCAAAAATCATATATATTCCAAAAAAATCTCCATCATTTTTTATCCCGTTTGGACTATGTTTGATATGGATATTCCGCGGAACAAAAAACATGCAACAAACTGGAACTGGCACTGGGCACTGGATCAATATGTTAGTCCCAAAAATAGTATAAAAAGTTGCCAAAAATATATGAAAGTTGAATAATATTGGCATGGAACAATCAAAAATTATAGATACGATGGAGACGTATCAACCACCAAAGTCTCCGCCGAAAACCAACTATGAGCGCATTACTGAAAAGGCATATCTCGAAGCGGAGCGGTCGGGAAGTACTGCCAGTGATCAAAGGTTAAAAGAACGACAAGCGGCGAACAAGCGAACCAATCGTGCCCCCCACTCAATGTGTCTAGAGACATCGTCGCTAATGCTCCGGGGATGGTGCCCGGTTATACCAATCTTGGAGATTACCTGCCCGACGTTGTACATTATGATTTCTTGGAGGTGGACGAACACAGATACGAGTACGGGAAGCCTCTCGTCAAACATGAAAAATCTCTAACAACGATGATGCGAAGATTTCATAATTGGTACATGAAAACCTGCAGAGAGTCTGGGGGGACGAATACTTTGTATCTGAGAATTAAAGAGGAGCACGACCTCGTTGGAACTGATCTGTTGCATGTTCCATTTGAGGAGTTCTTCCAGTTCTTCAATCAAAAGGCCCTTGATAAATTAACGGTCATTTGCTACTGTTTGTAAGTACTACTTCTGTCATTAAGTCTCTATATATATCTCAGCTCTTTCATTGCATGTATTTATAATTATCCTCACTATATTATGCAGATTGAAGATCGTCGAGTGCACAAAAGCAAAAATGTATGATATTGGGTTCATTAACACAAATCTCATAAATGAATTTCAGGTTAAAAAGAACGCCGAAGAGGCCGAGGCCAACTTGCTCAAATCATTGTTAATAAATCAAAACAAAGATTTAATACTCTTTCCTTACAACTTCAAGGGAGTGTTACTGTCATGTGCATATTTAGTTTCCTTATTACTGGAGCAAGGTTATAGTAATGTAATTGATGAGTTATGCATGCGTGCGCAGCTTCCACTCTATTCTCCTAGAGATTAAGCTTGAGCTGGAACTAGTAACCGTCTTAGACTCGAGACGAAAAGATCCCGAGACCTATGTGGACATGACTAAAATTCTCAACAAGTAAATTCAATCGATCATTATCGCACCATATCGGCAACTTTTTGTTCATTTCCTGATATCTCAAGTAATAATTATTTTCTTTGTCTTGCAGGGTTTGGAAACAGTTCACCGCAGAAGCTCCCGAACTGTCGAAGGAGCTGCGATATACATACCCGAAAGTAAGTACTACTAGCTAGCTAGTTGCACGCATCGCCTGTTGATTTTAGCTACTTTCATCAATGCCATTTATAATGCTTCATTATCAGTTTGATTGACATCTATTTCTCGTAAAGTGATTGTGGTAGGAATAAGGGAATGATTACTGTGGATACTACGTGTGCGAGTTCATCTACAACGCGACTTTCAAAAATAAGCGGGGCTACTCTAAAAGACAATATGAAGTGCGTAAGCAATAATATTCATAATTTCATTTTTTTACACCATCATTTCTGTTGAGTTTCATTCATATATATGTATTAACCCCCTTCTTCAAATTAGACGTGGCGGATGCGGAATGAACTCCTACCACAAGATCGCATGAAAGCAATTTAAGAGGAATTGGCGGGATTCTTTCTTGACCACATCATCAATAAAGCCAGAGAATACCATGTGAAAGTTGAGTTCAAATGCTAGGGGATTGTAAGAGATCTTACATATTGTATATGTATGTAGCCAGTAGCGTCAGATAGATAATACGAAAACTTGTTGTTCGACCAATCTCTCGGAGAAGGAGAGGTCGATCACTTCTCTCGGTATGCATGACGAACTTCTGTACTTAATGGTTTCCTTCATTTTCTTACTAGCTAGCGTGCCGAGGGCCTCTCTATGTATAGTACGTAGCGTCGACCAAGCACGGAGATAAGAGAGGACACTTCTCTCTATTAATTAATTAGCTACCTAACACAATATATGAAACACCTTAATTAACCATACAAAACCCCCAAATCCACCCCCCTTTAAAAAAACAAAAACTCTAACCCCTGAACTGCTGACGCGTGGATGCCTATTGGTCCCAGTTGGTGCCACCAACCGGGACTAAAGGGCCTCATGCCTGGGCTCGCAGCACCGGCCACATGGAGGCCCATCTGTCCCGGTTTGTATAAGAACAGGGACTAAAGGCCTAGGCATTAGTAACGACCCTTTAGTCCCGATTCCCCAACCGGGACAGATGGGCCTTATGAACCGGGACAAATGACCCTTTTTCTACTAGTGTAATATTCAGTTCATTCTTCCTCTGCCTTTGTGGTTTATATTATCCATCTTCTGGCATTGCCTCGTCTCTCATAGCCACTTATTCCTAAATTATTTGGCACTCCATAATCTACAGAATTACTTTTTCTTTACTATTTGTCGTCAATGCCTTTACCTTCAATTGTTGGTTAATGTGTTTAGCTAGATAAGAAAAAAAAAACAGAATATTGGTGGATCTTGCTAGATGAACCATTTCAACACATCCAATATGACCCATGTATCTTTCTAAAATAGCAAGGCCATTAACTTAACCACATCTTGCCATTCTTCCTTTTAAAACCTAGCATTGTTGCATTTTCTTAACTTTACCCACAATTGCAGGTTCTGTTTGATATGTTCAAACCAGATGTCTTAATGAGCCCCCACTTAGACACCTACTTCATTTTTGGAGAGGCGATAATCAAGGTCCATAGCACTAAGCTTTAGACACAAGCCGTACAGCAGTTCAAGCCACCAGGCCGGACGAAAATCATCCAGACGGGCGACCTGTACGTGGTGGTAAACCAGGATGACGAGGAGGTCGGCAAGACCGGCGTTGATAAGGATACATCGAGCTCATGATGATGCATGGGTCTATTCGAGATCCAAGGCTGTGAAGGATCTACGGTGAGCTCATGATGATGCATGCCTCGTCGAGCTCGTGCGGATGGTAAAATAGTTCGCACCATCATGGAGGTAACTAATTTGGTGTTGGGATGTGGAACTGGTATTTGAGACTAGTTCTTTTCAGCTTTTGATCCTCCAGAATCAGAACTGGCAAACTTCCCATAAAATTAGCTCCCCCACAGAATTAGCCAGCATCACCCATCAAGTTCTTTTCCGAGATTCTAGTCTGGGATTATGGGATGAGTTGTGTGTTGAAATGTTTGTAATGTCCCTGGCTTGAAATTGCCTTAGTTTTGAGCAGTTTCTTACTGTATATGAGAATGAAAATGATTTACCACTATCATCTAGCACCATTCACCATTGACAAAAGCAAAACAAAATAAGACGTATGTGTCAGCATTCACCATTCACAAAAGCAAAAATTTCAGACAATATCTGTACAATTCAGTTTCGATGATGTATGGTGCTAAACTACAGAGTATAGACTGTATTGCCAAACAATAACCCAAATGATAAGTGTCACACGTGTGGCACGAAGCAATTCGGTCCTGAACCTTTTCAAAACAAAGTTGTCATCTGAAAAAGAAAATCAAACAACTGAAACTTGCCATCCAAAAAGAAATTTGTCATGCTTGACAACTAAAGTTGCCATCCTCACATCACTAAACTTGTCATCAAAAAATTCGAAATTGCTATGTGTTTATGCCATACGTGTGGCACTTATCAGGGTTGAAAAATAAAGAAAGAACAGTTCAAGAAAACGAGTTGCGGGATGCGGTGGACCACGGGGATCCGCTTCCTGAACACGAGACTACACGAGCGCCTTTCTCTGTCTTGGCTAGCGTGCTTCCGGCCCATACCGTTCCTCTCTCTGTCCCTGTCCGTTCGTCTCGCATGCAGCGGCCCCGGCGGCAGCCCCCTCCCAATCTCAACTGCCCCCACCTCCCGCGCCCAGCTGCCTTGCTTCTTTTCTCCAACGACCCACCCGCCATCATTGCCCAGGAGCGGCGCGTCGAATCTAGCGGCCAGTGATGAGGCAGCCACTGGTGAGGTACTCCCAACTCCCAAGTCCCCATTCTCCCCTTTGCTTTCCTTGTGTACCGTAACATCAAGTGCCGCTTATAAACGTGCACGAACCCTATGTCTTCATGAGATCAGCAGGCATTGCAATTTTGGGTGTCGGACAGGAAGAGTGGCAGAGTTGATCCTGTTTTAGAAAATGACATTCCTCCTGTCCGCTTTCTAGTTTCTTCCTCAAGTCTCGTTGATCCAGTTTTAGAAAATGACATTCCTCCTGTCCACTTTCTAGTTTCTTCCTCAAGTCTTGTTGAGTAGTTTATGCAGATCTAGATCTGTACTGCCATCTTATCTTCTCCGCGACTGTGTCCATGACTCCGCTACCTTTCCTCCTCGGAAAGACTTAGCCTTAGCCTGATTCTACAGGCTGTCTGACTCCTCGAGATGACAAGTTTCCGTATGCCTCCCATTCGTATTTGGTAATGGTTCACATCAAACCAACGCATGATTTATTGTCACTATGTTATCTTGCTCAGGATAACATGATCCAACCCGTTTGTATATGTTTGACTGCCACTGCTATCCTGATATACCATTGTTAGAGCCTACATGAAGTAGAACACATACGCACAGCCTCCCCCTTTTGTAAGTGGTGGTCATGCTTAGATCGAGGAGGTTGGTGACTTTTTTTCGGTAAGGAGGATGATCCCAGCCTCTGCATCTGGAAGTTGCATGCAGCCATTTTATTAGTTATTCACGAAGACCTTACAAAGTACTACACCAATATGTATGAATCCGCCATCTTGACAACATCTGTCGCTACTCCAATCCACTTGATGAAGGGATGCAGAAATGTTGAGTTGTATACCAAACCTCTCACCTAAGCCTAATATCTAAAGTGGGAGGCCCCAACCAAGCCACATACCAGGTTTGGGGCAAAAACCGGTCCGACGCACTCTCATGTGTTGTCGCCACTCTCTTCCACCGATCCAACTTCAGAGCAGATACTGATGCATCGACTTTGCTAGGCCTATCTGCCATCAACGTCACCATGCCGCCAGACAGCGTCCTACTCCTGCGCGAGTCCATCTCCGTTCATCGAACGTCAGGTCCCACTGCGCCACGCCGCCGAGATCCATCGCCATCAATGTGTAAGATAAAGCACCGCTCCACCAAAGGTGCTGTCTACTAGTCCCTGTCCGCTCCTCTCTCTGTCCCTGTCCGTTCGTCTCGCATCCAGCGGCCCCGACGGCAGACACCTGCCAATCTCAACTGCCTCCACCAGTCCACCTCCCATCGTTTCCATGGAGCGGCCATCTGCCTCCACCTCCCTTGTCCCAACCCCCATCGTTGCCAAGGAGCGGCGCATCGAATCCAGTGGCCAGGGATGAGGCAGCCACCGGTGAGGTACTCCCAAGTCCCCATTCTCCCCTTTGCCTTCCTTGTGTACTGCAACATCAGGAGCCGCTTGAAAATGTGCACGAACCCGATGCCTTGATGAGGTCAGCAGGGATTTCAATTTAGGGTGTCCGCGAGGAAGAGAGGGAGAGGCAGAATTGATCCAGTTTTTACAAAATGTAATTCCTCCTGTCCCCTTTTTAGATTCCTCCTCAAACCTTGTCGAGTAGTTTAGGGAGATCTGTACTGCTATCTTATCTTCTCCGCGAGTCTGTCTCTGACTCCCCTGCCGTCCCTCCATGGAAATACTGTGTCCTACTCTGATTCTACGTTACATGTGATTCCTGGAGACGATGCTTTTCCATATGCCTCCCATCCGCATTTCATAACGGATTGCATCCATGCAATCCACAATTTATCACTGCGTTCTCTTGCTCGGGATAACGTGATCGAACCCTGTTTGTATTTCACTACTTCTATCCTGATAACATTGTTAGAGCCTACAACAAGTAGAATACAGACACACGTCCTCCACTTTTGTAAGTAGTGCTGGTCATACTTAGACCGAGGAAGGCTGGGGAGCACATTATTTATCCTTCCATTAATTTGTGGGAGTCCTGGAATCTGCTTTGTACCAAAGCCTTAACTGTCTTTTCTTCAAAACAGGTTTGGCTACACATATGTGCTCTGCTCCACTGTCTCCGGCTAACCTTGTCCTGTACACTGAACACTGACTTGCTAAGCTTGTGGGACACTGTATATACAGAGTCTCTACTGAAAATCAGAACCATGCTCACTATCTGAAATTTGTGCAAGGAGCGACTTGCTTCGATCTCCAGCGACACCACCCCCCGCCTCTCACATTTTGCTGGTGTTCTTGAATATTGCGAACACTTCTGCTTTGGTACAACCTCCTAAATTCATTGACGGAGGAGATCTCTCCATACCCCTTCATAATGGTGCTTCAGTTCAGCGGTTTCTGCATCTGAGGAGAATACAGAAGTTCGGGTGGCACCAGGGTTGTGTGGTGGGTCTGGCAGTGTTTCTAGGGCTGGAAAAAAAGCTCGGAGCTCGTGAGCTAAACGAGTAGCTCGTGACTCGGTTCGAATCGACTCGAACTCGAAGAATAACGAGTCAAGCCAAGTTTTAGTTTAAGATTGTTTATAGACCAAGTTAAACGAGCCAATCTCACGAGTACTCGTGTAACTCGTTAGGCTCGGTACAAAAGATCAGCCACTCCCAATACAAAAATAAGATCAGCCACTCAGCACCCTATGTGCTAGGCGCACAACACAAGGCCTAGCCGTTGAAGGCCCAACCGCCTAGGAGACTCAAGCGTTAGAAGGAAATTACTATTGTTAATGATATATATGTTCAATATATACATAATCATTTTTATAATATTTGAGGGTTTTATGTTCATATTTTTAACGAGCTTAACAAGCTAAACGAGACAGCTTGCGAGTCATACGAGTCGAGCCAATCTTGGATTTGAGCTCGTTATAATAACGAGTCGAGTTGAGCTATCTCGTTAACGAAACGAGCTCTAGCGAGTCGAGCCGAGCTGGCTCGACTCGGCTCGAATTCCAGCCCTAAGTATTTCCATGCGAGTCAGAGCTGTGGTTAGCATTCCTTGTAGGATCGAGGGCCTGGATAGGAATCTTTCACCATGTCATCTTGGACTGGAGGTTTTATTCGTGTATTCATTTCAAACTATTGGCATATAGTGTTCCTAGACATTTTTACGTCTTACTGTGTACTCTAGTGAAAATCTAAATCAACTATTCCACAGCTTACAGATTTTGTTTGTTTCTAAATGCATGGTGCATTGCCTCTGTATGTATTTGAAATTTTCAAAATGCATGGTGCATTGACTCTGTATGTATTTGAAATTTTCATTCTTGCATTTGGCTTTTATACTATCTTGAAGCAACTTTTTAGTACCCTTCATTCGGAATTTGTCATGTCATCATATTTTGTTGAGGCTAAAACAGAAGAGGCTCCGACTGCTCTGTCATTTAATATTTTGTGTCGCAATTGAGGAATAGTAGGTGTTATTTGTGTTTCATTTCAAATTATTGGAATATAGTTTTCCTACGCTTTTTAACGTATGACTTTGGGTGTTGTGGTGAAAATTGGATTCTAATGTTCCATCATATGATCTCCTTTCTCCCCCGAGGCGGCGGCGCCGCGCCGCCCCCGGGGAGTCCCCATCCACACCGCCCTCAGCCCTCCCCCTCCATCGCCTCGCACTACTGCCGCCATCGCCGAGGACGCCGCGGGGCGAAGCCCCTGTGATGAGGCGGCGGCGGCGGCGCAGTCCTCGGCCGGCGGTATCGCGTGCGGGACAGCGGCGTCCATCTCGCTCCTCCTCGAACGGCAGTGCGCAGCGGGTTGGCGGTGGCTAGGAGATCTCCGACGGTCATTTGGCGGATGAGATTTTGGCTAATATGGGCCCGAGGGGTTTAGATCGAGATCCATTGTGGCTGTGCCTCGTCTCGACAACGGCAAGTGGAGATCCCCCTGGGTAATCTTCGCGGCACGAGGACGCCGTTGTCTCTTGGCCCGGGCATGGTGGCGGTGGCTGCCTTCTCCACCGAAGGCGGTTAGCCAAGCTGGTATTGACGGATCTTGGATCCCACTATTAGCACCGGCGACGAGTTGGGGAGACATAGTCGCCGGTGAAATCCGAGCTGACTCTGGTCATGGTGGGCGATGACGGCGTCTACGTCTATACCTTGATGAAGGCATCGTCAAGCAACTATCGTCAACCTGCTCGTGCCGCTCCGGGAGAAATCCTAAGAACACCGGATCGGACGATGGCGGCGCTGCGGTGTCGTGTTCCCTATTGGGGGCATCGTTTGTGGAGCGGCGCCGAATGGAAGAGGCGTGAGGTGGTGTGGCGTGCCTCCTCTCGTGTTCACGACGGCGGGTCTCGGCGGCATGGAGCAGCGGGGTCTCGCTGGTGGACGTGTGAGGATGGACGAGCCCAGGATGGTCATTGTCTAGCGTCATGGTGGCGTCGACGGCAGCTAGACCGGGCAAGGTATATATATGCGATAGTACATCACTGAAGATGGAATTGTGGCAGGTGGCTGCGGCGGCCTCATACCCGGCAGGCGTCCTGGTTGAGGAGTGCGCCGGACTGGTGGGTGCCCCATACCCGGTAGGCGTCCTGGTTGGGACCTCAGGTCTTAGATGTTAGGTTTGGCTGCGAGGTCTGTTTGGTATTAGGCCCAGACTATCAGCACCCCTATATCAACTGGATAGGAGGAGCGACAGATGTTCCCTAGATGGTGGCTTTAGTCTTACTGTTGTATGACTTTGTAAGGTCTTATGTGAATAATTAATAAAGTGGTTGCATGCATCGTCCAGATGCAGAGGCCGGGGGTCCTCCTTTTCTAAAAAAAAGATGTTCCATCATATTTATTTTCTTAATGCATCCTGAATTGTCCCTCCACAACTTTCAAAATGCCATAATCTTTTGGATTTTTATTCCCATCTACAAGCTACTGTACTATCTCGAGCAAAGATTACAATGCCCTTCTCATTGAAATCAGTAATGTCATCTTTGTTGCTGCGGTTGTAGAACTAGAAGTTTTGTTCATGTTTTATTTCGAACCATTGGCATGCATGTAGGTTTCCTAGACAATTTGACATCCAACTATGTGCTCCAGTGAAAATGTAAATTGGCTCTTCCATAACCTGTCATATTTGTCTGTTTCTACACCTATGCAGATTCTGATGACAGAGACGACTCATGTTTTTTCCATATGCCTCCCATTCACAAATTATTGTCGTGTTGCACCATAACAAACCATTGTAATTGTCACTACACTCACTCTCTCTCTCCGGAGCCTCAACTTCTTATGACTTAGTTTGGGTGCTAAGCTTGTCGTGATAAGATAAGCAGGAGGTTACAAAGGTGGCGGGTCCTTTATAAGGGCGGCTCATGCTTAGATCTGCTTGGTTGGTGAGAGCATTACCCATCCATTAATCCGAAAGTAAAACCAACCATCATGTAGTACAATATAAATCTCAATATTAAGATGCTTCAGTTAGTTGGCACTGCATGCAATAAAAACTGAGAAGAGGTATTTTTTAGTAGTATAACGAATCAACAAATGGGTTACTGATTCCTGGTGGGCTCCGAGGCGTCACTGGGGGCGTGGCTGTGCAGCAGCATAAAATTGTGGTTAGTCTAGCAGCGGTTCCAGGCTAGCCGGGGCAAGGGCCTTGTGTGTACCTGTGTGGCACGCAATCACCCCAACTTGGTACTTGCTCAAGTACCCATTATCACTCATTAGACTTCGATGAACTGATTCGTCTATTTTTTATTTGACTGCTTCATGGAGTGCATTGTCTGAAAATTTATCAGCTGTGCATAAATAGCTAATTTTTTAAATAATACATTTTTTATTAATTTACACAAATATTATGCCGAAAAAATAATTTTCAAAAATAAGACACGGTCGGCCCACTGCAGGCCGACTGGGTCTAGTCAGCCCGCAGCAGGCCGAGTGGGCGCAGTCGGCCAGTAGCCGGCCGACAGCTGGCCCGCCTACCACGTGTCGGCCGCGCATTGGGCAGGCCACGTCGCGAGGGCGAGGGAGGGAGCTGTCGGCGCGGGCGGTCACGGGGGCGCCCCTGTCAGCCTACTGCGGGCCGATCGGCCTGCTGCGGGCCGATCGGCCTGCTGCTGGCCGACAGGGTGCATCCCCACCTCGCGTGGCTGGCCCGGCTCCCTGCGGCCTTATCCTCATTTTCGTCCACGCTCCACACAAGAGCTTCTTTTCTTCTTCTGTTCTTTCCTTCTCCTCTTTCTACACGAAAATGCCTCCAATTTCTAGACCTAAATGAGCCAGTTTTTTTGTGGTTTTGGCACCGTGAATGGATTGAACTTAGTTAGGGCGGCCAAATGAGGTCTCGATCTACTGATGGGGTAGCTCGTGGTGGTCGTGGTGAGCATTTTGATGGAGGTGGAGGAGGTGGTGGTGAAGTTGGGGCAGTGTGGTGGAGGTGGTGGCCACCGTTCGTCGTTCTTCGTTTGCACGCACGTTTCAAGGGTATATTTCAACAAACATTTTATTTTTCGTAGGTGCTCCGGTAGTATTTGTTAATATGTTTTGATGTGGAATAAATTACGTGTGCGATTATTGTTATTTGCCCCGGTAGTATACGTAAATATATTTAGATGTCAACTAATTAGTTGTGTAAAAATGTGTAGTTGCTCTGGTAATATTCCGTACTATATGTGGATGTCAAGTATTTAGGAGTGTCAGTATTTGTAGTAGCTCCGAAAAAAGGTCTGTAATATAGGCAGTCCAGTCAAATATATTAATCTGTCAATATTTGTGGTTTCTCCGGCAAATATTCGTAATATACTTATAGGTGTGTGAATTGTATTAGTTGCTCTGTTAATATTCTGTAATATATAGCTAGCTAATATATAGACATGTATAATATTTGTTAGTGGGGGTATTTTAAGTTGTTGCTTAATACTTGTATTTCGTTGTTGAAAAAAAATAAATAGGTGAGCCGAGATGTCCGATGTAGTGAAGTTCAGATTTTACTATGGTCCTGGTACTGTCCAAACAACTAAGATGGGAGTAGATCTGAGTGAATTTACTCACATAGAGGTGCCAATGAGCGCACCTCAAACATGGTCTGTCAGTTAGTTGAAAGAATGGATTGCGGCAAGTTTAGGTCTTGATACTGAAACACACACCGTCGGTGTTCATGCATTGTGGACACAATCAAGTTCAATAATTTACTTTTATTTGAGACCAATAGAGCAAGACTCCGATTGGGTGCGGTGGTTACAAGGTTGTGAACGAAGGGGTTGCAATCCTGTTGCTTTAGTGTTTCCCGTCGTGAAGGAGGTCACTGCACATGAAGGCGACGGTGGCTACGATCCTGGTCATAGCAGTGTAGGGAGGTAGTTATCTATGTCAAATGCTGGAGATGATGGTTACGAACAAGGACAGAGCAGTCAGGTAGAAGAAGGAAATGCTTATGGTTATGAACCAGGGCAGAGTAGTCAAGTAGAAGGAGGAAATGCCGATGGTAATTACAATGGCGATGTGGACGCTGACGAGGTAGATGGGCACATGCAGGACCAGATGGAAGAAGAAGACACCGACGTTGAAAGGGGGCATGCCGATGATTCAGACGAGTCAGATGAAGAAGAAAAATGCAGAGGAGGTCCCAAATCTGGCATCTTGGAATCATGACTTCTCATCTGCAATGACCATGAATGATGGACATGATTCAGCCTGGCAATATCACCAGAACAATATTGCGACGGGTGCTATGTATCCGAACAAGCAAGCCCTGAAGGATGCAATAATTAATTGGGCAATGTCCATGCAAAGGGTTTTCACAGCTCAGGTGTCCAGTCAGAAATTCCTGACAATGGTATGCAAGAACGCAGATTGTCCCGCCAGGGTGGACGACTTTCTCCCTAAGTACGGCACAAGTTGGGTGATAAGTGACTTAGTTAATCACACTTGTCTTATTCCCTGCATACCTCAATATCATGCCAACCTTTCATCGACGCTTATTGCTCGGTTGTTTTACGAAGAGATAGTGCAGGGCAAAGCTATTGAAGTGAAGGCAGTCCAGACAAAAGTCTTCGCCAGGTTCAAGTACATAATTTCTTATGGCAAGGCTTGGAGGGCTAAGCATGCGGCGCTTGAGAGGAGATTTGGTTCTTATTTTGATGCATATGACTCTGTTGTCCAGCTCCTGCACACCCTGCAGCAGCGGAATCCAGGCACCTATATCGATATCCAAGACATGTTCATGCCAGAGTTCCCAACGGTGAGGGTGCTGCATTGTCTCTTCTTCTCTTTCGATGTATGCATCGAAGCTTTCAGGCATTGCCGACCGGTGATATGTGTTGACGGTACTCTTCTCACAGGCAAGTACAAGGGTCAGATCCTGACAGCCATAGGTCAAGACGGCCAAAATCAAGTCGTCCCACTCGCATTTGCTTTTGTGGAGAGTGAGAACATTGAAAGTTGGACATGGTTCTTCAGGCAGTTGAAAATATCAGTTGTGAAGGAGAAGCCCAATGTGTGCATCCTTCATGACAGGCATGCAGGTATACTCAGTGCGATAAGGACACTGACAAACCCAGGCCCTGAGGAACAAGTTCCATGGCAGGACTTGCAGAGCCGTTGGTGCATACGCCATCTGGGGGGCTAATTTCTTCTCGCAGTTTAGAAATAAGAACCTGATGAAACTGTTCAAAAAAACTCTGCAAGCAGAACCAGTTATGGAAGTACAATTTGATACGCGACAGACTTAATGTGTGCATGCAGAGACACGTGAGGGACAGGAAAGCTGCAAGAGATGCAGCGGTGAGGGCACATGTTGAAGCAGTAGTTGCACAGTTGGCAACAGGAACAACGGCCGTGGAGGAGGAGCCTGTTGGGCTATGTGACCTGCTAGGCTTTGACCCACCTGGTACTAGGAGAAGGCTCGGGAGGTCGATTGAAACCTTCCAGCAATGGATAGAGCATGAGCCTCTGGAGAGGTGATCTTTGCTACATGACACACATGGAGCAAGGTACGGTGTCATGACAACGAACCTCGCGGAAACATACAACTTTGTCCTCAGAGGAAACCGGGCATTGCCACTTACAGCCATCGTTGAGGGTATTTTCTATGTCACCGTCAAGTATTTCAGAGATAGACGTCAAAAAGCAGAACAACATATCTTCAACAACCCGAATACACGTTATTGTGAAAGAGTCACAAAGTACATGGACAAGAAGATGCGAAAAGCTAGGTCACACACTGTAGTCACCATCGGTAATCAAGAAAGAAGGTTTGAGGTGTGCTTAACCAACAACAAACTCGGATGTGCAAATGAGTTGAGGATGCATGAGGTGAAAACTGGTAATGAAGCATGGCCAACGAGAGTGCACATGCAACAAACCGAAGTTGCTTCACCTACCTTGCTCACATGTACTTGCAGCTTGCGGGCAGCTTGGAACAGACGCAATATTCTGAAAGAGTCTGTCCTCAATACCTGGATAGGTGAGCTGATGGGTTTTCGATCAATGGGTAACTTCAACAGCGTCAACCCCGCTGAAAGGCGTTACATTCCAAACCTAGAGCATATGCATACAAGTAGAGGCAGACGACAGTGTCAGCGCATCCGGAATGATATGGATGAATCTGAAGCGGGAGGTCCGACTAGGCAATGCAGTCTATGCAATGAATTTGGCCATAGGGACACTAATTGTCCCACTTTCGTCACCGGGCGTGGACGAGGCAACCGGGGGCGAAGAGGAGGTAGAGGAAACAGAGGAGTAAGAGGGAGAGGAAGAAGCTGAGCTAGCAGTAGTATGTTCTGAATTTGTATTAAGTGCGCCACTATGTTCTGAATTTGTATTAAGTGTGGCACTATGTTCTGAATTTTTATGTGTAGTAATGTCGGGACTGTGGTTGCTGAATGGGGACATTAATAGGGGTCATCGTGCTGCGATATGGTATGAGCGCAAGCTTGAGCCTCTGGTCACTCGCACTCCTAAGGAGCACTGGATGATACACCCAGGATGGGTTCAGCGGTACGTGCTTTATTAATTTGCACACTGACATACATATTAATGGGAGACACTAATTGAAATGTTCTTTGATGAAGGTTGAAATGGGCCGGACTTTTACCTTTCGTGCATCTGGTTGAGTCTATCCCGGGTGAGGAACGCCTCGTCATCGACTCCTCCTTTTTGAGTTACTTAGTGGACCGTTGGAGGCCAGAGACCCACACGCTTCACTTCCGATGGGGAGAGATGGCTCCTACACTAGAGCATGTGTCACTTTTGCTCGGACTACTATTGGCAGGTCATGCCATAGGACCATTGGACGCACCGGCTGGTTGGGAGCGAGGTCTTACACAACGTTTTCATGGTGTTTTTCTGGATGCTCCGGATCTGGTATGGGTGCATCATGGACCTAAGTATGATTGGTTGCTCAATTTCCAGGTTATTTCCCCTAGCTCTTATCTTCAAGTTATCGTGCATATGGTTTTACAGAAAATACCTGCGGCTAACTAAAACATTCTCTTTGCTTAATGCACATCCAGAAGTTCCGGGCGCCATTGAGTGCGGAATAGATCACTCGGAGCCTGGAGGCCTACTTAATGTGGCTTTTCGGCAAGGTGATGTTCACAGAGAACCATGCCACCACTATTAGCACGCTCTACATCCCTATGGCACTCGAGATAGCGAGCGCTCAGACGGCGGATCAGATCATACAAAGGAGTTGGGGTTCGGCTGTCTTAGCGGCTACATACCGAGGTATGTGCTACGGTAGCCAGCTTACATCGAGAAAGCCAGCCCTTCTTGGATGCCCTCTATTCCTACAACTATGGTCGTGGGAGAGGTTCTCCATAGGGCGACCAGATGTACGTGTTAATCAGCCTATAGCCGCCATGTTTGATGCTGACGGCATCGACATGCCTACTTGTGGTCTGTGTTGGACACGTTGCGAGGTATGTATCATGTTATAGTTTAATGTAACTTTTGTGTGCACCAGAGATAGTTCAATACTAGCGGCTACTAACATTAGTTTTCTGCAGAGATGCTTTGCTAGTGATCAGACCAGGAAGGCATACACGACATTGAATGAGCAGTTCGATACGTACACTGGGGTCATCTGGCAGCCCTACACGGAAGCAGCCATAAATATGAGATACACACACTGTGGTATGTTTGTGCTATGCACAAGGTACCAAGATTACTGGATGACAAAATCGAAGATCATCTTTGATGTCTTCATCGAGGAGATAGCAAAACAGAGGGTTATGAGGCAATTTGGTCTTCTGCAGTTGGAGCTACCTCCCCATATAGAGAACCCGGTGCCAGCACACATCCACATGTATTAACAAGTTTTTCAATGTTGCATCATATTTCATAGTACTCAATTCAAAGCATTAGGTAATTGTTGAACACACACCACGATTTTAGGATGAGAAGGAAGGTCATGACCAGGACAACTGCTGACAGGCTAGTTAGACTAGAGTCGTATGTAATAGAATGGGAGACAACAAACACACATCTATGGCATGAGAATCACAATTTTGATCTCAATGAATTCATTTCTATTTGCGGCGCTACATGACCGGAACACGGTTATGCATCATTCGGCACTCTCACCCAGAGGAGATACCTGATCCTACTCCGTCGGATATGTACCCGAGCTACGATACTTCGGGCTCTAGGAAGTACGCGGTAAGATATATTTTCTTTAAGTAATGTTGTCACATACTTTGACGTGCATACGTAATAACCGTCATGAAATTTGCAGGCTACCTTGACACACGAACTCTACGACAACGTGACCACGTTTG
This sequence comes from Triticum aestivum, assembly GCF_018294505.1. Lineage (NCBI taxonomy): Eukaryota > Viridiplantae > Streptophyta > Magnoliopsida > Poales > Poaceae > Triticum > Triticum aestivum. Next base: position 706,844,660 of record NC_057800.1, read on the forward strand.
GACGATCACTGTCGTCTGGACCTCTTCTTCACCACGTCATGTGCTACAGCCCTTACTGGAATGAATGCAGAACAAAATACGGGCTATCTACGAGGCTATCACATGCACCCAGAGAAGCGACGTTGTTCAGCACCAGCAGCAGCATCCACGTCCCTCCATGCACCGACATCAACCACGTCCACGTCTAGCACATCAACCGGCAACGAGGCCACCCCGTCCTGACCAACCTGGCAGTCCAACGTGGCAGCACCCGCAACACTATGGTCCCACGTCGAGCTTTGTGTTTTCTCCACAACCACAGCAGCACGGTCCCTCGTCGAGCTTCGTGTTTGAGCCTAAGCAGCCATCACAGCCAGCAGGCATGTGTCTTCATATTTATTGTTATAAATATTAATTCAGGTGACCTCATTCTTCATGACATAGCGTTCCATCGTGCAGGAGCCTACGAATATCAGGCGTCTATGTCGGCATCACATGATATGTGGGGGGTGATCAACATCCCGAGGAGAACATACAGGCTCAGATGTCGCAGCACAACCGGTGGATGAACATGTTTTCGACTCCTCCACCAGGCCCCACACAGGATACACAGCATGACCAGGGAGAGTCTGAGATTCCTCCTCGTCACATTAGGGCACCTGACAGGTGGGGATGGACGATGCCTGTAGATCCGCCTCCTCGCCAGGCCACACGTCGTCATCGACGCTTCTATCTATTAGTAGAGACATTACCATCTATTTCTGAATGAGACTTATGTCTATTCTATGTATGAAACAAATGACTATGTACTTATGTATGAGACATATGCCTAATCTGTTTTAGTACTATGTTATCCAAACTATAACATCATATTTAGATAGAACATAATGCTCGTACAACAAGACAGTACAAACAACTAGATAGAACTACATCTAAGTTAAATGGTACGTACGACTGAACTTACAACATACAACATAAAAACTACATGAAGTCATCATTGTCATCCTCCATCGATGCAGAACTCTTGCCCTTCGACGATGAAGAACTCTTGCCCTTCGACGATGAAGAACTCTTGCCCTTCGATGATGCAGAACCCGGAAGCGGCGGCATGAAGATATCATCTTCGTCCTCGCTCTCCTCAGTCCATAAAAACGGATTATTTGCTGCAGTCCTTCTGAAAGTTGCACTCTTCAGCTCCACTACCTTCTTCCACCTTTCATGCAACCTAAGAAGTTCTTTACGTACCTCCTCATAGGTCCTTTCAGGCCACCCAGACCTACGTAATTCGTGAGCCAACTCATACATTATGGTGTCACTATCGATGAGCTCGTCCCGTGGAACTATCCTACGGTCAATCCTGAAATCGGTATCTAGCCTCAGAAGAATCCCACTCATCCCAGGGTGAAAACTACGATCGAAAGGATAATGGGACATCTCAACTACACTACACTGGAATGCTTATCCACCTCCGTCTGAAGGGGGTTTTATAGGTAGAGAGGAGAAAATGGCGGGGAAGAACGACTGCGGTATGGCGGGAACGGGTTGGCGGGAACAAATGGTGGGAAACGGGTGGAGGAAAACAGGTGGCGGGAAAATATTGAGGGGAAAGGGTTGGCGGGAACATGTTGAAGGAAATATGCCCTAGAGGCAATAATAAAGTTATTATTTATTTCCTTATATCATGATAAAAGTTTATTATTCATGCTAAAATAGTATTAACCGGAAACATAATACATGTGTGAATACATAGACAAACAGAGTGTCACTAGTATGCATCTACTTGACTAGCTCGTTAATCAAAGATGGTTATGTTTCCTAACCATGGACAAAGAGTTGTCATTTGATTAACGGGATCACATCATTAGTTGAATGATCTGATTGGCATGACCCATTTCATTAGCTTAGCACCCGATCGTTTAGTATGTTGCTATTGCTTTCTTCATGACTTATACATGTTCCTATGACTATGAGATTATGCAACTCCCGTGTGCCGGAGGAACACTTTGTGTGCTACCAAACGTCACAACGTAACTGGGTGATTATAAAGGTGCTCTATAGGTGTCTCCAAAGGTACATGTTGGGTTGGCGCATTTCGAGACTGGGATTTGTCACTCCGATCATCGGAGAGGTATCTCTGGGCCCTCTCGGTAATGCACATCACTTAAGCCTTGCAAGCATTGCAACTAATGAGTTAGTTGCGGGATGATGTATTACGGAACGAGTAAAGAAACTTGCCAGTAACGAGATTGAACTAGGTATTGGATACCGACGATTGAATCTCGGGCAAGTAACATACTGATGACAAAGGGAACAACGTATGTTGTTATGCAGTCTGACTGACAAAAGATCTTCATTGAATATGTAGGAACCAATATGGGCATCCAGGTCCCACTATTGGGTATTGACAGGAGACGTGTCTCGGTCATGTCTATATTGTTCTCGAACCCGTAGGGTCCGCACGCTTAAGGTTTCGATGACAGTTATATTATGAGTTTATGCGTTTTGTTGTACCGAAGGTTGTTCGGAGTCCCAGATGTGATCACGGACATGACGAGGAGTCTCGAAATGGTCGAGACATAAAGATTGATATATTGGAAGCCTATATTTGGATATCGGAAGTGTTCCGGGTGAAATCAGGATTTTACCGGAGTACCGGGAGGTTACTGGACCCCCCGGGAGGTATATGGGCCTTAGTGGAAGAGAGGAGAGGTGGCCAGAGATGGGCTGCGTGCCTCTCCCCCCCTTGGTCCGAATAGGACAAGGAGAGGGGGCCGGCCCCCCTTCCTCCTCTCTCTCCTCTTTCCTCCCTCCACGAATCCTATTCCAACCAGGAAAGGGGGGGAGTCCTACTCCCGGAGGGAGTAGGACTCCTCCTGGCGCGCCTCCTCTTGGCCGGCCGCCCCCCCCTTTGAGCCTTTATATATGGAGGCAGCGGCACCCCCTAGAGACAACAAGTTGATCCACGTGATCATATTCTTAGCCGTGTGCGGTGCCCCCTTCCACCATAGTCCTCGATAATATTGTAGCAGTGCTTAGGCGAAGCCCTGCGACATTAGTACATCAAGATTGTCACCACGCCGTCGTGCTGACGGAACTCTTCCCCGACACTTTGCTGGATCGGAGTCCGGGGATCATCATCGAGCTGAACGTGTGCTAGAACTCGGAGGTGCCGTAGTTTCGGTGCTTGATCGGTCGGGCCGTGAAGACATACGACTACATCAACCTAACGCTTCCGTTGTCGATCTACAAGGGTACGTAGATCACACTCTCCCCTCTCGTTGCTATGCATCACCATGATCTTGCGTGTGCGTAGGAAATTTTTTGAAATTACTACGTTCCCCAACAGTGGTATCCGAGCCAGGTTTTATATGTTGATGTTATATTCACGAGTAGAACACAAGTGAGTTGTGGGCGATATAAGTCATACTGCTTACCAGCATGTCATACTTTGGTTCGGCGGTATTGTTGGACGAAGCGGCCCGGACCGACATTACGCGTACGCTTACGCGAGACCGGTTCTCCCGATGTACTTTGCACATAGGTGGCTTGCGGGTGACAGTTTCTCCAACTTTAGTTGAACTGAGTGTGGCTACGCCCGGTCCTTGCGAAGGTTAAAACAGCACCAACTTGACAAACTATCGTTGTGGTTTTGATGCGTAGGTAAGATTGGTTCTTGCTTAAGCCCGTAGCAGCCACATAAAAATTGCAACAACAAAGTAGAGGATGTCTAACTTGTTTTTGCAGGGCATGTTGTGATGTGATATGGTCAAGACATGATGCTAAATTTTATTGTATGAGATGATCATGTTTTGTAACCGAGTTATCGGCAACTGGCAGGAGCCATATGGTTGTCGCTTTATTGTATGCAATGCAATCGCGCTGTAATGCTTTACTTTATCACTAAGCGGCAGTGGAAGCATAAGATTGGCGAGACGACAATGATGCTACGATGGAGATCAAGGTGTCGCGCCGGTGATGATGGTGATCACGACGGTGCTTCGGAGATGGAGATCACAAGCACAAGATGATGATGGCCATATCATATCACTTATATTGATTGCATGTGATGTTTATCTTTTATGCATCTTATCTTGCTTTGATTGACGGTAGCATTATAAGATGATCTCTCACTAAATTATCAACAAGTGTTCTCCCTGAGTATGCACCGTTGCGAAAGTTCTTCGTGCTGAGACACCACGTGATGATCGGGTGTGATAGGCTCTACGTTCAAATACAACGGGTGCAAAATAGTTGCGCACGCGGAATACTCAGGTTATACTTGACGAGCTAAGCATATACAGATATGGCCTCGGATCATGGAGACCGAAAGGTCGAGCGTGAATCATATAGTAGATATGATCAACATAGTGATGTTCACCAATGAAACTACTCCATCTCACGTGATGATCGGACATGGTTTAGTTAATTTGGATCATGTAATCACTTAGAGGATTAGAGGGATATCTATCTAAGTGGAAGTTCTTAAGTAATATGATTAATTGAACCTAAATTTATCATGAACTTAGTACCTGATAGTATCTTGCTTATGTATGTTTGATTGTAGATAGATGGCCCGTGCTGTTGTTCCATTGAATTTTAATGCGTTCCTTGAGAAAGCAAAGTTGAAAGATGATGGTAGCAATTACATGGACTGGGTCCTTAACTTGAGGATTATCCTCATTGCTGCACAGAAGAATTACGTCCTGGAAGCACCGCTGGGTGCCAGGCCTGCTGGTGGAGCAACACCAGATGTTATGAACGTCTGGCAGAGCAAAGCTGATGACTACTCGATAGTTCAATGTGCCATGCTTTACGGCTTAGAACCGGGACCTCAACGACGTTTTGAACGTCATGGGGCATATGAGATGTTCCAGGAGTTGAAGTTAATATTTCAAGCAAATGCCCGGATTGAGAGATATGAATTCTCTAATAAGTTCTATAGCTGCAAGATGGAGGAGAACAGTTCTGTCAGTGAGCATATACTCAAGATGTCTGGGTATTGTAATCACTTGATTCAACTGGGGTTAATCTTCCGGATGATAGCGTCATTGACAGAATTCTCCAATCACTTCCACCAAGCTACAAGAGCTTCGTGATGAACTATAATATGCAAGGGATGAATAAGACTATTCCCGAGCTCTTCGCGATGCTGAAAGCTGCGGAGGTAGAAATCAAGAAGGAGCATCAAGTGTTGTTGGTCAACAAGACCACTAGTTTCAAGAAAAAGGGCAAAGGGAAGAAGAAGGGGAACTTCAAGAAGAACAGCAAGCAAGTTGCTGCTCAAGAGAAGAAACCCAAGTCTGGACCTAAGCCTGAAACTGAGTGCTTCTACTGCAAGCAGACTGGTCACTGGAAGCGGAACTGCCCCAAGTATTTGGCGGATAAGAAGGATGGCAAGGTGAACAAAGGTATATGTGATATACATGTTATTGATGTGTACCTTACTAATGCTCGCAGTAGCACCTGGGTATTTGATACTGGTTCTATTGCTAATATGTGCAACTCGAAACAGGGACTACAGATTAAGCGAAGATTGGCTAAGGACGAGGTAACGATGCGCGTGGGAAATGGTTCCAAAGTCGATGTGATCGCGGTCGGCACGCTACCTCTACATCTACCTTCGGGATTAATATTAGACGTAAATAATTGTTATTTGGTGCCAGCGTTAAGCATGAACATTATATCTGGATCTTGTTTGATGAGAGACGGTTATTCATTTAAATCAGAGAATAATGGTTGTTCTATTTATATGAGTAATATCTTTTATGGTCATGCACCCTTGAAGAATGGCCTATTCTTATTGAATCTCGATAGGAGTGACACACATATTCATAATGTTGAAGCCAAAAGATGCAGAGTTGATAATGATAGTGCAACTTATTTGTGGCACTGCCGTTTAGGTCATATCGGTGTAAAGCGCATGAAGAAACTCCATACTGATGGACTTTTGGAACCACTTGATTATGAATCACTTGGTACTTGCGAACCGTGCCTTATGGGCAAGATAACTAAAACACCGTTCTCCGGTACTATGGAGAGAGCAACAGATTTGTTGGAAATCATACATACAGATGTATGTGGTCCGATGAATATTGAGGCTCGTGGCAGATATCGTTATTTTCTCACCTTCATAGATGACTTAAGCAGATATGGGTATATCTACTTAATGAACATAAGTCTGAAACATTTGAAAAATTCAAAGAATTTCAGAGTGAAGTTGAAAATCATCGTAACAAGAAAATAAAGTTTGTACGATCTGATCGTGGAGGAGAATATTTGAGCTACAAGTTTGGTGTACATTTAAAACAATGCGGAATAGTTTCACAACTCACGCCACCCGGAACACCACAGCGTAATGGTGTGTCCGAACGTCGTAATCGTACTTTACTAGATATGGTGCGATCTATGATGTCTCTTACTGATTTACGCTACCGTTTTGGGGTTATGCTTTAGAGACGGCTGCATTCATGTTAAATAGGGCACCATCAAAATCTGTTGAGATGACGCCTTATGAACTATGGTTTGGCAAGAAACCAAAGTTGTCGTTTCTGAATGTTTGGGGCTGCGATGCTTATGTGAAAAAGCTTCAACCTGATAAGCTCGAACCCAAATTGGAGAAATGTGTCTTCATAGGATATCCAAAGGAGACTATTGGATACACCTTCTATCACAGATCCGAAGGCAAGACTTTTGTTGCTAAGTTCAGAAACTTTCTGGAGAAGGAGTTTCTCTCGAAAGAAGTGAGTGGGAGGAAAGTAGAACTTGACGAGGTAACTGTACCTACTCCCTTGTTGGAGAGTAATACATCACAGAAACCTGTTTCTATGACACCTACACCAATAAGTGAGGAAGCTAATGATAATGATCATGAAACTTCAGAACAAGATACTACTGAACCTCATAGATCAACCAGAGTGAGATCCGCACCAGAGTGGTACGGTAATCTTGTTCTGGAAGTCATGCTACTAGATCATGATGAACCTACGAACTATGAAGAAGCGATGGTGAGCCCAGATTCCACAAAATGGCTTGAAGCCATGAAATCTGAGATGGGATCCATGTATGAGAACAAAGTGTGGACTTTGGTTGACTTGCCCGATGATCGGCAAGCGATTGAGAATAAATGGATCCTCAAGAAGAAGACTGACGCTGACGGTAATATTACTATCTACAAAGGTCGACTTGTCGCAAAAGGGTTTCGGCAAGTTCAAGGGATTGACTACGATGAGACCTTCTCACCCGTAGCGATGCCTAAGTCTGTCCGAATCATGTTAGCAATTGCCGCATTTTATGATTATGAAATTTGGCAGATGGATGTCAAAACTGCATTCCTGAATGGGTTTCTGGAAGAAGAGTTGTATATGATGCAACCAGAAGGTTTTGTCGATCCAAAGGGAGCTAACAAAGTGTGCAAGCTCCAGCGATCCATCTATGGACTGGTGCAAGCCTCTCGGAGTTGGAATAAACGCTTTGATAGTGTGATCAAAGCATTTGGTTTTATACAGACTTTCGGAGAAGCCTGTATTTACAGGAAAGTGAGTGGGAGCTTTGTAGCATTTCTGATATTATATGCGGATGACATATTACTGATTGGAAATGATATAGAATTTCTGGATAGCATAAAGGGATACCTGAATAAGAGTTTTTCAATGAAAGACCTCGGTGAAGCTGCTTACATATTAGGCATTAAGATCTATAGAGATAGATCAAGACGCTTAATTGGACTTGCACAAAGCACATACCTTGAGAATATTTTGAAGAAGTTCAAAATGGATCAAGCAAAGGAAGGGTTCTTGCATGTGTTACAAGGTGTGAAAATGAGTCAGACTCAATGCCCGACCACTGCAGAAGATAGAAAGAAAATGAAAGATGTTCCCTATGCTTCAGCCATAGGCTCTATCATGTATGCAATGCTGTGTACCAGACCTGATGTGTGCCTTGCTATAAGTCTAGCAGGGAGGTACCAAAGTAATCTAGGAGTGGATCACTGGACAGCGGTCAAGAACATCCCGAAGTACCTAAAAAGGACTAAGGATATGTTTCTCATATATGGAGGTGACAAAGAGCTCATCGTAAACGCTTATGTTGATGCAAGCTTTGACACTGATCCGGACGATTCTAAATCGCAAACCGGATACGTGTTTACATTAAACGGTGGAGCTATCAGTTGGTGCAGTTCTAAACAAAGCGTCGTGGCGGGATCTACATGTGAAGCGGAGTACATAGCTGCTTCAGAAGCAGCAAACGAAGGAGTCTGGATGAAGGAGTTCATATCCGATCTAGGTGTCATACCTAGTGCATCGGGTCCAATGAAAATCTTTTGTGACAATACTGGTGCAATTGCCTTGGTGAAGGAATCCAGATTTCACAAGAGAACCAAGCACATCAAAAGACACTTCAATTCCATCCAAGATCTAGTCCAGGTGGGAGACATAGAGATTTGCAAGATACATACGGATCTGAACGTAGCAGACCCGTTAACTAAGCCTCTTCCACGAGCAAAACATGATCAGCACCAAGGCTCCATGGGTGTTAGAATCATTACTGTGTAATCTAGATTATTGACTCTAGTGCAAGTGGGAGACTGAAGGAAATATTCCCTAGAGGCAATAATAAAGTTATTATTTATTTCCTTATATCATGATAAAAGTTTATTATTCATGCTAGAATTGTATTAACCGGAAACATAATACATGTGTCAATACATAGACAAACAGAGTGTCACTAGTATGCATCTACTTGACTAGCTCATTAATCAAAGATGGTTATGTTTCCTAACCATGGACAAAGAGTTGTCATTTGATTAACGGGATCACATCATTAGTCGAATGATCTGATTGATATGACCCATTTCATTAGCTTAGCACCCGATCGTTTAGTATGTTGCTATTTCTTTCTTCATGACTTATACATGTTCCTATGACTATGAGATTATGCAACTCCCGTGTGCCGGAGGAACACTTTGTGTGCTACCAAACGTCACAACGTAACTTGGTGATTATAAAGGTGCTCTACAGGTGTCTCCAAAGGTACATGTTGGGTTGGCGTATTTCGAGACTGGGATTTGTCACTCCGATCGTCGGAGAGGTATCTCTGGACCCTCCTAGTAATGCACATCACTTAAGCCTTGCAAGCATTGCAACTAATGAGTTAGTTGCGGGATGATGTATTACGGAACTTGTAAAGAGACTTGCCAGTAACGAGATTGAACTAGGTATTGGATACCGACGATCGAATCTCGGGCAAGTAACATACCGATGACAAATGGAACAACGTATGTTGTTATACAGTCTGACTGATAAAAGATCTTAGTTGAATATGTAGGAACCAATATGGGCATCCAGGTCCCGCTATTGGTTATTGACAGGAGACGTGTCTCGGTCATGTCTACATTGTTCTCGAACCCATAGGGTCTGCACGCTTAAGGTTTCGATGACAGTTATATTATGAGTTTATGCGTTTTGTTGTACCGAAGGTTGTTCAGAGTCCCAGATGTGATCACGGACATGACGAGGAGTCTCAAAATGGTCGAGACATAAAGATTGATATATTGGAAGCCTATGTTTAGATATCGGAAGTGTTCCGGGTGAAATCGGGATTTTACCGGAGTACCGGGAGGTTACCGAAACCCCCGGGGAGGTATATGGGCCTTAGTGGGCCTTAGTGGAAGAGAGGAGAGGTGGCCAGAGATGGGCCGCGCGCCTCTCCCCCCTTGGTCCGAATAGGACAAGGAGAGGGGGCCGGCACCCCTTCCTCCTCTCTCTCCTCTTTCCCCCCTCCACGAATCCTATACCAACTAGGAAAGGGGGGGAGCGCGCCTCCTCTTGGCCGGTCGGGCCCCCCTTTGAGCGTTTATATACGGAGGCAGGGGCACCCCCTAGAGACAACAAGTTGATCCACATGATCATATTCTTAGCCATGTGCGGTGCCCCCTTCCACCATAGTCCTCAATAATATTGTAGCAGTGCTTAGGCGAAGCCCTGCGACATTAGTACATCAAGATCGTCACCATGCCGTCGTGCTGACGGAACTCTTCCCCGACACTTTGCTGGATCGGAGTCCGGGGATCGTCATCGAGCCGAACGTGTGCTAGAACTCGGAGGTGCCGTAGTTTCGGTGCTTGATCGGTCGGGCCGTGAAGACGTACGACTACATCAACCTAACGCTTCCGTTGTCGATCTACAAGGGTACGTAGATCACACTCTCCCCTCTCGTTGCTATGCATCACCATGATCTTGCGTGTGCGTAGGAAGTTTTTTGAAATTACTACGTTCCCCAACACATATGGCGGGAAACGGGTGGAGGGAAATGGGTGGCGGGAAAGAGTTGGCGCGGAAATATTGAGGGGAAAGGGTTGCACGAAAATACGGGGCAAAAATGGTGCATGCATCAGTCGGCCCACAACAGGCCATTTAGTCCCTATCGGCCGACAGATGGCTGACTGGATCTGACCTGAACTTGTGGCCAACAGGCCAATCGGCCAGCAGCAAGCCTATAGGCACCCACTCGGCTTGCTGTGGGCTGACTAGGTCCAGCCGGCCAACTGCGGGCCGACGGTGTATTATTTTTGAAAATTGTTTATCGGGCATAATATTTGTGCAAATTAATAAAAAATGTATTATTAAAAAAATTAGCGCATAACTAGGTGTTATGCTGTTGTACCTGTGTCGTACTATGATGTACATGATGAGTTTTATGAGAAAGAGTTGCTGTTATGATACTAGGAAAAGTGATTGAAATTATCATTGATCAAACTTATGCATTTTCCTAGCATTCACACTTCATAAATTATTTCTTTTATCATTTATCTACTCGAGGACGAGTAGGAATTAAGCTTGGGGTGCTGATACGTCTCCAACATATCTATAATTTATGAAGTATTCATACTGTTATATCATCATTCTTGGATGTTTTACAATCATTTTATAGCAACTTTATAATTTTTTGGGACTAACCTATTGACATAGGGCCATGTGCCAACTGCTGTTTTTTCTTGTTTTTTACTTCATAGAATATCAATACCAAATGAAGTCCAAACGCAACGAAACTTTTTGGAGATTTTTTTGGACCAGAAGTCACTCAGTGGGCCAAAGAATTGCCAGAGGGGAGGCCCGAGGTGGGAACAACCCACCTGGGTGCGCAGGAGGCCCAGAAGCGCCCGGGGGGTTGTGCCCCCCTCGGTGACCTCCCGCACTGCCTCTTCGCCCTATAAATTCTCAAATATTCAAAAACCCTAAGAGAGTCGATAGATCCGAAGTTTCGCCGCCACAAGCCTCTGTAGCCACGAAAAACCAATCTAGACACCGTTCCGGCACCCTGCTGATATGTCTCCAACGTATCTATAATTTTTGATTGCTCCATGCTATATTATCTACTGTTTTGGACCATATTGGGCTTTATTTTCCACTTTTATATTATTTTTGGGACTAACCTATTAATCGGAGGCCCAACCTAGAATTGCTGTTTTTGCCTATTTCAGTGTTTCGGAGAAACATAATATCAAACGGAGTCCAAACGGAATGAAACCTTCGGGAACATGATTTTCTCATCAGATAAGACCTAGGAGACTTGAACCCTCCGTCAAGAAAGCCACGAGGCGGTCACGAGGGTGGAGGGTGCCCCCCCTAGGGCGCGCCCCCTGCCTCGTGGGCCCCTCGAAGCTCCACCGACGTACTCCTTCCTCCTATATACACCTACGTACCCCCAAACAATCGGGGACGGAGCCAAAAACCTAATTCCACCGCCGCAGCTTTCTGTATCCACGAGATCCCATCTTGGGGCCTATTCCGGAGCTCCACCGGAAGGGGAATCGATCACGGAGGGCTTCTACATCATCATCCAAGCCCCTCCGATGAAGTGTGATTAGTTTACTTCAGACCTACGGGTCCATAGTTAGTAGCTAGATGGCTTCTTCTCTCTTTTTGGATCTCAATACAATGTTCTCCCCCTCTCTCGTGGAGATCTAATCGATGTAATCTTCTTTTTGCGGTGTGTTTGTTGAGACCGATGAATTGTGGGTTTATGATCCAGTCTATCTATGAATAATATTTGAATCTTCTCTGAATTCTTTTATGTATGATTGGTTATCTTTGCAAGTCTCTTCGAATTATCAGTTTGGTTTGGCCTACTAGATTGGTTTTTCTTGCCATGGGAGAAGTGCTTAGCTTTGGGTTTGATCTTGCGGTGTCCTTTCCCAGTGACAGAAGGGGCAGCAAGGCACGTATTGTATTGTTGCCATCGAGGATAACAAGATGGGGTTTTTATCATATTGCATGAAACTATCCCTCTACATCATGTCATCTTGCTTAAGGCGTTACTCTGTTTTTAACTTAATACTCTAGATGCATGCTGGATAGCGGTCGATGAGTGGAGTAATAGTAGTAGATGCAGGCAGGAGTCGGTCTACTTGTCTTGGACGTGATGCCTATATACATGATCATACCTAGACATTCTCATAACTATGCTCAATTCTGTCAATCGCAAAACAGTAATTTGTTCACCCACCGTAGAATACTTATGCGCTTGAGAGAAGCCACTAGTGAAACCTATGGCCCCCAGGTCTCTTTCTCATCATATCAATCTCCATCACTTTATTATTGCTTTGCTTTTACTTTGCCTTTTACTTTTCACTTTGCATCTCTATACCAAAAATACCAAAAATATTATCTATCATCTCTATCACATCTCACTTTCATAAGTGACCGTGAAGGGATTGACAACCCCTATGCGCGTTGGTTGCGTTGAGCTATTGTTTTTGTGTAGGTACGAGGGACTCGCGCGTAGCCTCCTAATGGATTGATACCTTGGTTCTCAAAAACTGAGGGAAATACTTATGCTACTTTGCTGCATCATCCTCTCCTCTTCGGGGAAATCCAACGCAGTGCTCAAGAGGTAGCACCTGCCGAAGGGGGAAATCATCATCGGTGGCCATCTACATCATCCCGGCAGCCACCATGACGAGGAGGGAGTAGTCCACCCTCGGGGCTGAGGGTTTGTACCAGTAGTTATGTGTTTATTCTCTCTCTCTCTCTCGTGTTCTTGAGATGTCATGATCATGATGTATCGTGGGCTTTGTTAATATGGTTGCATCATATGGTGTTTTCCCCTCACTAGCTTGTTGTGAATTGAGTTTTCCGTTTGAGATTTCGTTCTTATCGGATTGAATACTTTTATGGATTTGAGAACACTTGATGTATGTCTTGCTATGAATACCTGTGGTGACAATGGGGTATCATATTGATTCACTTGATATGTGATTTGGCACTCAACTCGTGGATTCCCGAGGTTACAGTGGGGTAATCTATGCATAGGGCTTGATGCATGTTCTCGTCTTTGTTTCTCCGGTAGACACTTTTTGAGGTTCTTTCTGTTGGATTGAGTATTATGAATCTGAAATTATTTGACGCGTATCGTATAATCAACTCATGGATACTCGCGGTGACATTGGAGTATCTAGGTGACATTAGAGTAGCTTGATGTGTATCATATGGTGTTATTTTAGTACGAACTCTTGGTTAGATCGATCGGAAAGAACAGCTTGGTATTATTTTAGTACGACCTCTAGGATAGAGTGATCGTAAAGAATAGCTTTGAGGTGGTTTCGTACCCTACAAAAAATTTCTTCTAATGTTCTCTGCTAGATAAGAACTTTGGAGTGATTCTTCATCGCACGTTGAGGGATGGTTATATGATTTAATTATATTAGCATTGTTGAGAGATTGCACTAGCGAAAGTACGGACCCTAGGCCTCATTTTCAAGCATTGCAATGCCGTTTGTGCTCCGTTTTATCAATTGCTACATTGCTGTTTTTTATTGTTCCTATTACAAAAATCAATATCTACTACCATTACTAGACTTGTATCACCATCTCTTCGCTGAACTAGTGCACCTATACAAATTAACATTGTATTTGGTGTGTTGGTGACATAAGAGACTCTTTGTTATTTGGTTGTAGGGTTGTTTGAGAGAGACCATCTTCATCCTACGCCTCCCATGGATTGATAAACCTTAGGTCATCCACTTGAGGGAAAATTGCGATTGTCCTACAAAACTCTAAGCTTGGAGGCCCAATACGAGTCTATAAGAATAAACTTACGCAGTAGCCATCAGCGGTTAAAGGTGATCGAGCAAGCCGACCGCAGGTTAAACTTCGGCGCTATGGGCTCGACGGCGTACACATCCCGCAGCGCGCGCTTCCTCTCCTTCCTTGGTATATGGGCGGCGTAGATCATGTTCACCATCTTGACCTCAGAATGGAAGGGTTTGTGGCCTCCACTGCTCGGCCTGCGGGGCTCCTCATCGTCCTTGCTTCGTGGGCTCTTTCCAGATTCTTCGGTTGTGAGCTTGCCAACCTCTGTTATACCCAATAATTACGGTTGGTGTGGTTGGCGGGCTTTTCGGTGGTGCCATGGATCTGGCAGGGCCTGTCCAGGATTGCGTCCAACTTGGTTGGGCCATCCTGGTTGCCTTTAGAGGGCTTTTTACGTGATCTAGACCTCGGATTACGGAATCCGGCATTGACTGTCGTTTCGTCAGCTTCGTCGTTGTTGTGGTGACGTTTGTTCTTGTTTCGTCTTGGCTTCCCGTTTCCGTCCCGGACTTCCAAGGTGTCGAGGGCTTCCGGGTTGGAGCTTCTATGAGACAGCCAACTACCCTCTCCGGTGCAGAAGCGGTCGTCAGGGAGGTAAGCGCTGACATAGTCCCCGGCTTGTCCTGGATGAGCTGACGTGCGAGCCATTCATCTCGAATACTATGTTTGAAGGTGGCTATGGCTTCGACGTCCGGACAGTCAACGATCTGTTTTTTTGGTTAAAAACCAGTTCCAGAATTGCTGGGCTGACTCACCGGGCTGCTGGATTACATGGCTTGAATCATCGTCATCCGGGGGCCGGATATAAGTGCCCTGAAAGTTGGCTTGGAAGGCCTCCTCGAGATCCTCCCAACATCCTATGGAGTCTTCGGGAAGGCTATTTAACCAGTGTCTGGCCAGACCCTTGAGCATTAACGGCAGGTACTTGATGGCGTGGAGGTCGTCTCGTCGTGCCATGTGAATGTGTAGCAGAAAATCTTCAATCCATACGGCCGGATCTGTTGTCTCGTCATAAGGCTCGACATTTATAGGTTTGAAACCTTTCGCGAATTGGTGCTACATCACTCTATCTGTGAAGCACATAGGGCGAGCGGTGCCCCTGATTCGGGCTACATCGCGCAGGAGATCATCCATCATCCGGGCTCATTGTAGTTCTTGGGCTCTGTCATTTCTTGTAGGTCCATAAATGGACCTCGTCACACATGCCCGGGCATCTAGGTCATGGCGTAGGTCGTACTTGTAACCTGGCCGTACTGGCTCCTTGCCTTAACGGCGAGGGTGAGTGAAAGGTTGTTTGGTTTATCAGCTATCCGGTCCCGCCCTCTAGGGGGGCAGTGAAGGAAATATGCCCTAGAGGCAATAATAAAGTTATTATTTATTTCCTTATTTCATGATAAATGTTTATTATTCATGCTAGAATTGTATTAAGCGGTAACTTGATACATGTGTGAATACATAGACAAAACAATGTGTCCCTAGTATGCCTCTACTTGACTAGCTGGTTCATCAAAGATGGTTATGTTTCCTAGCCATAGACATGTGTTGTCATTTGATGAACGAGATCACATCATTAGGAGAATGATGTGATGGACAAGACCCATTCATTAGCTTAGCATTGTGATCGTTACAGTTTTATTGCTACTGCTTTCTTCATGACTTATACATGTTCCTCGGACTATGAGATTGTGCAACTCCCGAATATCTGGATGAACACTTTGTGTGCAATCAAACGTCACAACGAAAATAGGTGATTATAAATATGCTCTACATGTGTTTCCGAAGGTGTTTGTTGGGTTGGCATGAATCAAGATTAGGATTTGTCATTCCGTGTATCGGAGAGGTATCTCTGGGCCCTCTCGATAATGCACATCACTATAAGCCTTGCAAGCAATGTGACTAATGAGTTAATTGCGGGATGATGCATTACGGAACGAGTAAAGAGACTTGCCGGTAACGAGATTGAACTAGGTATTGAGATACCGACGATCGAATCTCGGGCAAGTAACATACCGATGACAAAGGGAACAACATACGTTGTTATGCAGTTTGACCGATAAAGATCTTCATAGAATATGTGGGAGCAAATATGAGCATCCAGGTTCCGCTATTGCTTATTGACTGGAGACGTGTCTCGGTCATGTCTACATAGTTGTCGAACCCGTAGCGTCCGCACGCTTAAAGTTCGATGACGGTTAAATTATGAGTTTATATGTTTTAATGTACTGAAGGTAGTTCAGAGTCCCGGATGTGATCACGGACATGACGAGGAGTCTCGAAATGGTCGAGACGTAAAGATCGGTATATTGGACGAATATATTCGGACATCGGAAAGGTTCCGAGTGATTCGGGTATTTTACGGAGTACCGGAGAGTTACGGGAATTCGTATTGGGCCTTAATGGGCCATACGGGAAAGGAGATAAAGGCCTCAAAAGGTGGCCGCACCCTCCCCATGGTCTGGTCCGAATTGGACTAGGGAGGGGGGCGCCCCCTTCCTTCCTTCTCCTTTTCCCTTCCCTTTTTTCCTATTCCATGTGGGAGGAGGAATCCTACTAGGACTAGGGAGTCCTAGTAGGACTCCACACTTCTGGCGCGCCCTAGGGGCTGGCCGGCCTCCCCTCCTCCATCCTTTATATACGGGGGCAAGGGGGCACCTCTACACACACAAGTTGATCTGTTGATCTCTCCCAGCTGTGTGCGGTGCCCCCCTCCACCATATTCCACCTCGGTCACATCGTAGCGGTGCTTAGGGGAAGCCCTGCGTCGGTAACAACGTCATCACCGTCATCACGCCGTCGTGCTGATGGAACTCTCCCGTGAAGCTCTGCTGGATCGGAGTTCGCGGGACGTCATCGAGCTGAACGTGTGCTGAACTCGGAGGTGCCGTGCATTCGGTACTTGGATCGGTCGGATCGTGAAGACGTACGACTACATCAACCCCGTTATCATAACGCTTCCGCTTTCGGTCTACGAGGGTACGTGGACAACACTCTTCGCTCTCATTGCTATGCATCACCATGATCTTGCGTGTGCGTAGGAATTTTTTTGAAATTACTACGTTCCCCAACAGGCAGTCCGGCTAGTCCGCCTGAGTGTACCTTGGAGGCTCTGGCTCTATGACCTCATCATCAAATTGCGGCAGTAGCCTTCGCTTCGGGTAGCTTTTGGTCTGTCGCTTGTGGTCGTACTCCTCTTCGGCATCTAGGACTTTATTCCATCTAAGGGTATCATGTTTGGACTTTATTTTTTGCCGCTGTTTCTTCGCGCTTCATCCGGTGGCAATTAGCTGCCGTTTAAACCACTCTTGATCCAAAGGGTCTTCGGGGACGATGAAATCCTCGTCGCCCAAACTAACCTCCTCTATGGAGGGAGGGAGGTAGTTACTGTCTTCCGAGTCATCGAGGTATTGGAGATTGAGCGGGTCCTCATGCTCCTCGTGGTCATTTTGTGGTTGTTCGTCGGCGTCGGGATCGCCGAGGTTGCCCGCATTGTCCGGAGTGGCATTTTCTCCGGTGTCTGTGTTGCTCGCATGGCTTCGACATGCATTGGAGCAGCGGTGTTTCAGCGGGTCATCGCTAGGCCTACCGTTATCCTTCGCAGGAGTGTTGTCATCTTCTTTTGGGGTGTCCACCATGTAGACGTCGTAGGTGGACATGGCCATCCAACGACTGGTGACGGGGGGAGCAACATCGGTGTTAATCATGGCCCCACTACTCTCGTCCATGTATTCGGCGTTTTCCGAAGTGTAGTCTAACATGTTGGTTAAGTCTTCGACTGTTGCTACTAGGTGGGTTGTGGGTGGGCCGTAAAATTCCATGTAATTCATGTCGAGGGGCTGCTGAACGCAGGCCGAGGGTGGATCCTCCCGAATAGCCATCATCTAGATTCGGTCCAGCACCTCATTTAATATGGGCCGGACTGGTACGCGGTGGCCGCCGATGGCCGGTCTCCGACGTTGCGGAGCAAGGAACAAATTGGGCCCGGGCTGGATCCTGGTCTTCAAGGGCCGAGTTGACCTTGAGGCCCAGGGTCGGACAGTCGTAAGAGATCGAGGACAATACCTGGTCTTCAGGCGCTGTTTCCATATTGGGCCTTGAAGCCAAGTTGTTGAGGGGGAGTTCGGCCAGGGATGATTCCTGGCTTCTGACAGTCGACCCAACGCTGGGGATCAAGGCCGGAGGCATTTCATGAGGAGAGGGTTCGGTTAAGAGGGACTCTTGGCATCCGAATACTACTCCCGCGTGGAGGCCCGAAGCTGGGTCTTCGGCGGGCATCACTGGCTTGGTCGAAGGGGATTCCTGGCCTCCGGTTTGGGTGGAGCGATCCGAGCTCGAGGCCGGCTAAAGGGTTGAGGCCTATCTGTAGATTAGATCGGGAGAAAGCTCCGGAGCGGGCACGTCAGGTCCCATAGGGGTACGGGGAGAGGCTGCGAATCCGGCAAAGACCAGATCGACTCGGGCGTCCGTAACGTACTCCAAGTTGCCGAATCTAATCTGGTGCTCAGGGCGAAGTTGTTGATTTGGTCTAGAGGACCAGTTGGGTTGGCGTGCAACATGATGCCGCCAAACGCGAAGAGTTGGCCGGGGACAAAGAGGTCCCCTAAGCTGACGCCCTCTCCGATGATCAAGCGAGCCATTGACCCTTCGATGACCCAACAACGGAACTCTCAACGAAAGCACCAATGTCGGTGTCAAAACTGGCAGATCTCGGGTAGGATCAATAGGGAACAAGGGACGAAGAACACGGTGTTTGCCCAGGTTCGGGCCCGCTCGAAGAGGTAAAACCCTACGTCCTGCTTGATTGTATTTGATGTGTATGATATAGTTAGAAAGTCGATCTACCTCGAGATCAGGCGAGCTAAACCCTAGGTTGATGGGGTGTTGGATGTTGCTCTAACCCTAAAGACAAAAACCCCTTGGTTTATGTAGTCACCGGTAGGGTTAGGGTTACATGCGATCGGTTATAATGAAGGAAAGATCACGCTAACCCATGACTTGGAGGGCACACCACGACTCCGAAGATCTCCTGTCCGGCCATGGATCCGCGCTCTAACTTGGCCCCATGGTGGCCTATCAGTCCGGCCCATAAGCAATGGGCCGGCGGCCCGAGGACCTCTTAATCCAGGATTCCCTCACCTGCCACCACTGGGCTTTTGCCACCCGCCACTGGTAGACATTCCTGCAGTAGTGTGATGCTATTCACATCTAAAGCTGGAAATAATTATGAGGAGTCGAATTATTCGTGGGTTTCTTCTATGTCGTCGTTATGTCCAAGCTGCTAATGAGGTGAGCATTTGTTGCATCTGGCATCGTACGTACAACCAGCAGATTTTCTTTATGTACAAACAACAGATTATTGTTATGTACAACCTATCATCTTCCAGATATCAGCTAATGGGGTCAGCATTCGTTTCATCTGCAATCGTATTGTTTGTGGGTTTCTTCTATGCCGTCGTTGTGTCCAAGTTGCTTCCACCATATGAGAACTAACTTCTGTCCACTATCCAAAATGATAGGTAGGGAATCTCAAATCAGAACGCATGATCATCAAATTGCTTTTTTCCCGTCTGCAGTGCATTTTTTATCATGAACATTTTACTTAGTTACAAGAAACCATATAATATAATATCTAGATATTGTACTTGTCTATGTAGGACCAAATTCCTCTATGCTAAGTCGAATCCAGTAAGAAGTTACTGTCGTTTACTTTCATATTTCACATAACAGGTATTACTGCCTACTTGTGCCCTTGACACTTCCTATGATAATTGTGGCTGTCTATCTGCATTGGCTAAGTATATGCAATTGTTCAAGCATGCCTGAAGAACTACACATCAGCTTTACAGAAGACGCCTGCAGTGTTGCTCAAATGGAAAATCCATGGGGATCATGAGCACAATTCAACTGTTATAAAAATTCTAAACTCAGCTGTGGTCATTAGTCTTCTGCAATCGAAAAATTCTTTTATAACGTATGAACTTCTGTCAGTTTTCAAGGATTGAATAGATTGATGTCAACTTACCAAAATTGACCCCACTGTGTTGCGGCTAGGTATTAAGACGAGTACATTATGTAAAGAAAATATATATGTATTTGTGAAATTCTTCAGATGGAAAATACTGCATAGGTGTCGAATTCTTACATAATCAAAAAATGCGTCTGTAATTGTTGTACATTTCTCTCTTTATTAACAAGAAAGATGCTGGCCTCTTAGAGTGAACCATGGAATCATCTTTTAATATTTTTTTTAAATAGATAATAGGTTGACAGGTAGATTTGTATGCATTTGTGTGTATGCTTATGTCATATATATAGTGTAGTGTATTTCCTATAATAAGTATATAAGTGTGTTAGCATCACTTTTACCGTCTACTGAGACAACAGATTTTTGTTGTGTACAAACTCTTCTCTTTTGCTTGTAGAGTTAAATTTTGTTTTATCCTCTTCTGATGCTATTCACATTTGAAGCCGGCAAGGTTATATCTGCATATGGCTAACTTTGTTCTAAGTTCTATAATTCTCAGTTTTTATGTATTATATGTTTTTGTTGTGTCTCTGTGCATGCGCGCATGAATGTTACGAGTTCGCAGTGTACCAAACCGAGGAGACCAACAAACTGCATGCCTGCATGGGGAAAATCTGAATCGACTGTTCCAAATTTTGCTTCCAACGGTAGGCCTCTGTGCGTTTGAGATGATATGTTGATGTAGCTAGCTTTTGAGTTTTATTCCAAAATACATTTGTGGTACCTAACTTGAGTCAATTTTCTAGTTTGTTTCTAGATACTCATTATTTCATTCAGTTGAACTTGAAAACTGAGTGGAACCCACAGGTTAATAACGGCAAAAAGACTAATATAGCTTAAGGCACCTCATGGCAGAGCTCGAGGCTGTTGCAATTGCTACCACAACGACACATTCAAGATCTCTCTTCGACAATTGGTGCTGGCACCACGGTTTTTGGAGATTTTCCTCTGCCATCGGCCAACATGCATGGTATCGAGCTACATCGGCTTGTTTCCCTTCAGCTGTCCAAAGGAACCATGGTATTCGCACCATATGTCCCTCTCGCCTACAATGATTCGGCCATGATGATGACTGGGGGTGAGGCGGCGACCATACACCCTCCAGCAAGGCTGCCAGCAAATGTCGGCATAATGGTCCTTGATGTATATTTGGAAATTATGTGTTTCCATATGCCTCCGATTCATATTTCTAAATGGATTCCATCGATATAACCCATTATAATTGTCCCTACCCTCTCGCTCGGGAGCATCGACTCTGTTTGTGTTTGTTTGGCTGCACAGTACTGTATCGTTAACATAGTTAGAGGGTACAAGGCGAAATTAATAAATATAGTGTGTCCCCGCAAAAAAAATAAAAATAAATATAGTGTGTCCTTTATGAGTGCGGCACTGAGGAAGGTTGGTGAGCATATTAGCTATACATCTATTAATTTTGTGTCCAAGTCCTGGAATTTGCACCATACGAGCCTAATAGCCCTTTCTCCAAAGAGGCCTGGCCACATATGTACCCTCTGCTCTATGTTCCACATCTCACCTTGGCCGCTACACTCAATACTGAATTGCCAAGCAGGTAGTTTATGGCTATAATAACGACCTAGACTAGAGCCATGCTTACCATTATAATTTCCCTTGCTCCAAGCTGCTTCCACCATATGAGAACCAATTGCTGTCTACTATCCAAATTAATAGGTAAGGAATCTCAAATTAGAACACATGATCAGCAAATTGCTTTTTTCACATGTGCCACTGATGTTTGTTTATCAACGTTTTACTTGTTACAGAAACTATTTAACATAATATCTACATATTATACATGTCTGCAACTCTGCATAGCACCAAATTCTTGTAAACTAAGTTGAATCTAGTAATAAGTTAGGGCGTGGCTAGGTCTCAATCGACTGACACGATATATAAGAAAAAAAAAAGGGAAAACTGAAAAGAATTTTTTATGAATCTCCATGCAAGATCAAAGGAATATAGGATCGACTGAGCCATAACGAAGTCTGAGACTTAGCAAAACTGAATAAGTTAATACTCCCTCCGTCCCAAAATAAGTGTCTCAATCTTACTACAAATTTGAACTAAAGTTAGTACAAAGTTGACACATTTTTTCGGGACCGACGTCCACGACCTCCTCGACGACATGGCAGGCGAGGACACCGACCCCAAGTCTAGCGCTTTTGCTGCTGCTGTCCCGTACGTGTTCTTGTCTTTCCTGTTAAAGGTTCTGCTGCAGTTCCTTGTTCTACTCCTTGTCCTACACATGATAGGTTCTACTTCATATATGCTACTTGCTATAGTGTCTGCTTTATATATGATAGGCTACGGTTCATATATGCAGAAGCTATTTACCTTCTCTCTGTCACAATGCATGATTTGTTTTATCTCTACTATATTAGTCATGCTTTATCTAGTATTTCTGTTAATAAAATCATTTGGTAAATTCCTCATGTTTCCAACACATTCGTCTCGCCTTTCTGTCCATCAGACTCAATCTCCACTACCTCCTCCACGCGTTACCACTCACCATGTTTCCTCTCTCTACATGACTCACTCGTACCCGCTGTTGCTCAGGATCAGTGGGTACGGACTAGTGTCGTACCCCTTCAGCCAGCAGAGAGATTTCAGCGATCAGTGCGCCCGCGACTTGCTCCTATACTGTAACATGTAGGTCATCGTGAAATTGCAGCAACCCTGGACTCCGTGAGGTAAGGCTGGGTGGAAGACGAGGGGGACGAAGCAAGACGCGCAAAAATTCATCTAATTGGTACTCCATGCCCGTTTGTCTTGCTTTTTCAGTTTATCTTAGCAGGGAAATTCAAAGAGATGGCGTGTCGCTCCCACCCTCCCCCTTCCCCTTCCTCGGGCGACGAGAACGAAGCGAGAATAAACCCCAAATCTTCTCGCCTTCCTCAGCTACCTCGCATCAATTCGAGCTCTCCCCACCCCCAGCTTCCACCTACCAGCTCTCATGGCAGGGGCACGCCGTCGTGGGCTGCGGATCCGCCGGCTTGTGCCGACGACTCGGGTGGGGGAGTCGCTGGTGCTCCCACCTCCGGGGGCGGTTCCCCTCCCCGAGATCGACCCCAACTCACCGGAGGCTCGACGGGAGATGCGACGGGTGGTGCGGGAGCTATTCCCCAATCGGGAGGCGTGGGGAGACCTTCACCTCGACATCCTTCGCTATGCGAACTTCGCCGAGTGCGCGTGCTTCATCGGCGACGATGGCTGCATGGATGTGGAGCTAATCTTCTTGGCGATTCAGGAAGCCGAGTCGCCGGATCCTGCACTGGCGGCGAAGTGGGTGTTCTTCAAGATGGCGAATCCTTCTCCCCTCAACATCAGGCCACCGTCGGTGGAAGGGATTGCCAGCATTCCGCCGGAATTCCTTCCCCCGGGGGTGGAGCTGCCCCGCCGTCGCCAGTAAGGGATTCGACGCCTCGCCTGCCCCAGCACCGCGCCATCGATCCCCCTCCCTGGCTGGGTGAGGGAGGTATGCATGCATTTCGCCTCCCACATACATTTCGTTCGCGTTTGTTGGCTCTACGTCCGCGGAGGATCCAGCGCAAGGTGCTGATGGATTGTGTGTCGTCTCATTTAGTTGATTCGGATGAAAAAAGGATTTCTCCTCTCATGCGCTTTGAATCACCTGATGCTACTGCCATTTCTATGGCCTCTGGATCTGCGATTAAATCAAATTTGGATAGAATTAGGGGTTCCCCGGGTGCGTTGATTGATTCCACTAATGTTGTTGCCGTTTCTACGGCCGTTGAATCTATGAACAATTTAATTTAGGCGATAGCCTGCTTAACAGCACGAGGGTGACAGGTCAAAAGTTGTCCTCTATTCCTACCCAGATTGCGACAGGCCCTGGCTTCAAAATTCATGACCCTGGTAGGAAAACATATTCTCAGGAGACGCGTTCGCGTGGACAGGGTGACCTAGAAACTATAGAAGAGCACTTTGGCCAACTCTGGCTTATCCCTTCCCCTCCCCGCCGCCGCCTACCTCCTCCACAACCATCCCCTCATGTTCATCCCCTTCCTTCTGGGTTCACATGCTGGATCCGGAAGGATTTGATCTCCTCCCACTCGTTCACGGCCGCTGATTGTCATGCTGCGCCGCGTCGTGCTTTTGATCCAATACCAAGAACCATCAAGGTTTCGAGGAAGGGTTTGGGCCCTGGATCTCTTTCGTTTGCAGCAATTGTAAAGCAAGGCAGTACGAGGGCTGACCGGAGAGTTGCTGGTGCGGGGTCTGGAGCTGGCGGCCCCTCAAAGGCTGTTGCCCAGAGAGCCAACTCGCAAGGAGGGAGGAGGCAGCCATCTGCCCCTACCTCGAAGGAGCCGGTACCAGCAGCAAAAACCTACCAGATCCACAGCCTCTACGGCTGCTTCATCCCAGGTGCAGTCTTTTCAATCAGTAGAGGTGGAGATGGAGCAAGTTTTATATCCTAGATACAAAGACATGATCTGTTTCAACTGCGGTGGTCCGGGGCATTATGTTGGGAATTGTGTTAAGCCGAAAACATGTTTTATATGTCAGCAAAATCACAATGTGAATAACTGTGCTGCCTGGACTAGGGTTCAACCAACTGCTGCCTTTTTTGGCGGCGGAGCAAGTGGTCTTGGTTTCTACCATGTGGATGTCTCAGTTGCTAATGAATCCAACTGGCTGAACTTTCAAAACTGTGTTGTGGTTAATATTCTCAAGGTGATGTGGACAAGGAGTTGTTGTTAAGTCTTTTGACTGCTACCTTCTGTAAAACTAGGCAGTGGCCTTGGCAGATCAGGGGATTGTCCAGTAAGACATTCCTGGTGATCTTGGAAGAAAGTGCTACCATGGAAGAAAGTGGAGGATCTCATCAAACTGCCTGTATTCTCTTTGCCTCAAGATGTCTCTGTTACACTTACTGAGTGGAAGGGGGCATGTGAACCTTTTGGAGAGCTTGTGGAAGCTTGGGTTCTGATTGAAGGAATCCCTCCTAAGTGGTGCACATGGAAAGTTTTTGCTCAGATTGCTTCTCTGTTTGGGGTACTGACTGATGTAGACTGGAATGGCATGTTCAGGACCTTTTTTGAGAATGTTAGAATTAAAATTGCTTGCAGAGGCCCCACAAAAATCCCATTTGAAAGGCTTATTGAGATGAAGAAGAAGTTGTTTTTACTGGGCTTTACTGTGGAGGGCTTTGAACAAGTTTGTGGGGTTGACTCTATTATTGATATTGACGATGATGAGGAGTTTGAAGGAGAAGGTGCTGCTGAGGGACAGGAGGATGAGGGTGGAAATGTTCAGAAGGATGGTTTCGAATACTTACTTGATAGTGAGGGGGCAATTGATGAGTTAGATAAGGCTAATATTACTAGTCAGAGTAAGAATAAACAAAAAGGGCCCCAAGCTGGCATGTTCTGCTCTGATTCTGAGCATGAAACATTTATCTTGGAGTGTGTTACTGCTGATAAAGAAGAACATCTGGTAACTGAAAAAATAACTGACCTTAAGGATTTCTGTCCTTCTGCTTTGATGGAGTCCACTCCTTCCAAACCATTTGTGAAGATTGTTGAGGAAACCAATTGTTGTGGAGGGAAGCTTGAAAGCATGGAGTATTGCGAGAGTATCCTTAAATCTGTTGACCTTCCGAGTCTGAGGAAGAGGATTCCAAAGATGATGAACTTGAAACTCTTCCTCCTGAAGTTGTACATGCCATTCAGAACATCTCTCTGAAAAGATCTTTGCTGGAAACCCTTGATCAGGCTCCGGACCAAAAACCAAAAGCTGAGAAGACTAAGTGGGGACCTATACTGGTTCAGAATCCTATTACCAGGGGGCATGGCAACTTGAATATCATTGAGAAAGCTGCTTCTTACAAGAGGAAGCAGAACCTGGAAATTCCAAAAAAAAATTAAAGGTAAAAATTAAAACTAATACTGATCATGACATTCTGTTTAAACAAATGAGTAAAATTGATATATGCATTGGGGGGATGATGTTAATCGACATGAAACCATTGACATGCTGGTTGATGGGGAAAAGGAGAGATGCTTGGCCTTTGCCAATAACAACCCTGAAATTGTCCTTCCAGATAATTTAGAATTAGATCATGATGACTTGGTTGGGACACCTTTGGATGATTACTCTCTCAAGCCAGTGGGCACTGCTGATGCCTTGAGGAGAACTCCAAATGTCTTAACTAAAGCTAGGCCTTGTGGCCTGTCTCATCCTTTCAAAGTTGCTTAAAATGATAGGTCTCATATGGAATATTAGAGGGCTTGGCCAACCTGGTAAAGTTCAGTGCCTTTGTGATACCATTGCTAGAGCTAACCCTGATTTTATTAGGTTTCAAGAAACTAAGAGAGAGGTTATTTCTGAGGGTTTCCTCAAAGCTGTAGATAGGAGTGATAGCTTTGATTGGCATTATTTACCTGCTGCTGATACTGCTGGTGGGATCCTTTTGGGTCTTAGAAAAAGCTTGTTTGAAACTATTGGTTTTGTTAACCATGAATTCTCAGTTACAGCCACAGTTAAAAACAAAGAAGATGGTTTTGCTTGGCACCTGGTGATAGTGTATGGCTCTGCTTACCCAGAGTTCAAGATGGATTTTATGGCTGAACTACACAATATTGTTGAGTCTGCATCATATCCTATTTTGATATGTGGAGACTTCAACCTAGATAGGAATGAGAGTGAGAAGAGTAGTGGGCTAGTTAATCATCATACCACTTTCATGTTTAATGATTCGATTAATAGGTGGGGACTTTTGGAGATTTCTATCTCCAATAGGGGTTTTACATGGTCCAACAATCAGGATAATCCTGTTTTTGTTTTGTTGGACAGAGTTTTTACCTCTGTGGATTGGGATGCCCACTTCCCAATGTCCTCCCTAACTGCCCTCCCCAGAGTAGGGAGTGACCATACCCCCTTGGTGTTAGACACTAGAGGGCGGCGGTCCTTGAGCCCTAAGATGTTCAGGTTTGACAAGTGGTGGTTGTCCCAATCTGGTTTTCACCAGATGGTCCATGAAACTTGGTCATCTGTTTCCTCATCCACCTCCTCGGTAGATATCTGGCTATCTAAAACCAGGCTATTAGGAAGAATACAAAAGGGTGGGCCTTTAATATTGAGGCTGCGATGAAAAGAAAGAAAAAATTCCTCCTTATGGAGTTTGACTTACTTGATGTTCTATCTGAATCCCAACAGTTGTCTGTTGCGGATCATGGTAGGATGAAAGCTGTGAAATTAGAACTAGAGGAGATTTGGAAAAAGGAGGAGATTGCCTTCTGGCAGAAGTCTAGAGACAGGAAAATTCTTGAAGGGGATCGTAATAATGTTTATTTCCAAGCTTTAGCAAATCATACACATAGGAAGAATCATCTTTCTGAGCTGATAGGCCCTTCTGGGCCGGTGACATCCACTGAAAACATGTTGGACATTGCTACTAATTTCTACAAAAACCTGTTTGCCTACGAACCTAAACCTGATTTACATTTGGGAAATGGTTTCTGGTCTGAGGCAGAAATGATTAACGAGGAAGTTCAGAGAGACCTGGAAAGACCCTTTTCTGAGGATGAGATCAAAGAAGCGATTATGAGCTCATATGCCAGTGGGGCCCCTGGCCCTGATGGATTATCGTTTCTCTTTTATCAAAACTTTTAGGACCTCATTAAAAATGACTTTATGTGGATGGTCAGGGATTTTGAGAATGGGGTGTTGGATATTTATAAACTTAACTATGCTATCATCACTCTCATTCCTAAGATCCCCCTGGCCAGAGAGATGAAAAACTTCAGACCTATTAGTCTTAGCAATTGTGCTGTGATTTTTTTCTAAAGACATGAATAACAGGGATTCCCCTATCTGTGATAAACTCATTTCACACAACCAGACTGCTTTTATTAAAGGGAGATTCATCTTGGAAAGTGTGTTTATGGCCCATGAAGTTATTCATGAGGTTGATAGATCTAATTCTAGTGGATTGATTCTTAAACTGGATTATGAGAAAGCCTATGATAGGGTCAGCTGGGAATTCTTGGAGGAAATGCTTCTTTCTAGAGGCTTTGGGGTTAAGTGGGTCAGTTGGGTGCTTAGCACCTTGAAACATGGGACATTCCAAGTTAGGATTAATGACACTAATGGGCCACAATTTTTGGGCAGGAAAGGGTTGAAACAAGGTGACACTCACTCCCCATTGCTTTTTTACCTGGTGGCTGATGTTTTTTAAAAAATGCTAGTGAAAGCTGTTAATAATGGATTGATTGGTGGGCTTCTCCCACATGCCATTCCTGGTGGAGTAGTTAGTTTACAATATGGTGATGATACCATTCTGTTCTTCGAGGAGTCTGTGGAATATGCAAAAAATGAAATGGATCCTAACTTGTTTTGAAAAGCTTTCTGGCTTAAAAATCAACTTTCGTAAAAGTGATTTGCATACCATTCATGTTTCTGAGCAAATGTCTAAAGAGTTTGCTCAATTTTTTGCTGCCAATTTGGTGACTTCCCATTTAAGCATCTCGGTGTGCCTCTTCTTTACCTAATATTAAAAGGAGCACTGTTTCTCCACTTTTTTGGTTAAAAAAAAAGGGCTTCGTACGTCATCTGCACGCCTCGATCTGTTCGTTCGTTTGCTTTTCTTGACAGGTTGATCTATTCGTTCGCACTCGCCTGGGTCGAGTTAGCTTCTGGCCCACCACAAAAAACGTCTGGCCCGTCAACAACCAGAGCGTAGGGCACAATTTTAATGGTCCGGTCCATTCACGGGCACAATACGAGCCCAAAATTCCAAAAAAATCTGATCCTTCAAGAATCGACCTCAACACCTTGATGGACACAGAATGATGGTTACCACTTGGGCTACTGCCTATAAGCAATTAATACACAGCGCGAACATTTATAAACCAAATGCAGCGGCAGATTAAACAAACGACAATTTTCAACAATTTGTTGAAAACTGGAAAAACAAATTCTAAAAAATTGCAAACAGTGTTTGAAATTGTGATAAAGTTTTGAAATTCTAATTTTTTTGAAAACATCAATTGCTTTTCTGGAAAAGTGATCAAACATGAAAAAAATTATAAAACACAACTTTTGAAAAAGTGAATGGAATTGGAAAAAATGAACAATTTTTGAAACGTGAACAAGTTTTGAAAGTGTCAACAAAATTTCGAAAACCTTGGAAACATGAACAAGAAATTTCAAAGAAATTGTGAACAAATTTCAATTCCGAAACAAATTTTTTCTACTATGAATATTTTTAGAAAAAATCGAATCTAATGTACCGTGAACATTTGCTTTGAACGACGAGCATTTTTATACACTGAGACCATTTTTTTATACAAAGTGAACATGTTTTAAAATGTACGATGCACACTTTTATACACAATTAAAAAATTAATGTATTTTGAACGTTTCTAAAACGTGATTTTTTTGAAAAATATGTTTTTTTTGTGAAAATGAACAAAAAATAGGTTCCATTTTTTGAATGTTTAGCAATTTTTGATAATTCTGGATTTATGAAAAAAAAATCAGGAAAAATAAATCGAAAAAATAAAGAAATAAGCAAAAAAAGAAAAAAATAAGAAAAGAAAATCAGAAAAAGCAGTAAAAGAAAAAACAGGAGAAAACCGGTTGAAGGAACCTTCGAGGAGGTTCCAAAACCGGTTGCTCCTTGAAGTGGACTGGCGTGTGTGGCGTCGTCGCTCGCAGCGCTTCAGCGAAGCCGCAGCTTCATGAGCATGCCGGCATCAAATAGGACCCCACCAAGCGGGTGTCTTCGTGTTTATCTCAGTAATCAACTAGGCCTCCGAACAGATTTTCAAAACTATAAAAAATAAAGTGGGCGAGTGAACTCCTTTGTACAAATCCAAGTTGCATATACGATTTAAACATTGCCTATTCCCATACTACTCGGCGAAAGGGATAAGGTACGCGTCCTGCGGAGGCAGCGATCATGGATTTGTGGCTTAGTGAGTATGTGTTTCCCCCGACTCACCCGGGTTTTTTAGGAGTTCATCAGAGGGATCAATTTGTTGCTAGCTGCATACCTATTTCTTATTAGCCCTAAAGAAACCAAGGTCCTTTTATCATACAACAGAGTCGACCATACATAAATGTTGCTTCCACATCCACACAGTGAGTTAGGTTGCTGCTCGCATGTTAGTAAT
The DNA here is from genome assembly GCF_018294505.1 of Triticum aestivum. Lineage (NCBI taxonomy): Eukaryota > Viridiplantae > Streptophyta > Magnoliopsida > Poales > Poaceae > Triticum > Triticum aestivum. The sequence continues at coordinate 706,874,908 of NC_057800.1, forward strand.
TCGTTATGATTGTTAATCTTTTTGTTGATCCAAACTTTGGGGCGACAATGATTGATTGCAGGATGTGAAGGAACGGAAGGACCAAGGGGTCTTGGGCGGCAGGGAGGTCGGCCCAGCTATTTTTGATCAAAGAGGATCCGAAGCAACAATTACATGTGGAGATGGAGGCTCGAGAGCGGGATCGGATGGAGAGGAGATGCAAGTGGCGGAGGTGGAGGTGAAGGTGAAGGTGGGAGTGTATGCAACCTTTGGATGGCCTCAAGAGTAGGAGGAAGAGAGGCCGTGGGAGGAAGAAAAATGGGAGAGGGGGAGCAAGGTAATGAGGATGTTGTACCCCCATTATTCTAACCCACATTGTTCGATCTTACCATCACCACCACTGACTCCTATCTGTCCACGTGTCTAATCTTTCTTGTGACCACGTCAAGGATATGTTTCTCCCGTTACACCACATGGGCATTTTTGCTATACCTAATAATAAAGACATTAGTGCTTCTTGTGATATGTCACATAAATTGCCCCCAAAGTTGTAAAATATTACCCATCAATGTCACTTATAAGTGTCAGCAAATGTTTCACACAATGGAATCCCCCTCCCGGGCCAGCCCACGTAGTAGGGACCTCCTATAATTCGCTCTGCGCGTCGGGAGAAGACACAGCCCGCCCTTTTGAAGCGGCCCATGTGTGGGCGGCCTGTTTTCAAATTTCATTTTTTTATTTTCTGTTTTCTTTATTTCACCTTTAAATAATTTGGTACTTCAAAAAAAGTTCCACAAAATTTAGAATTTTAAAATAAAATTTGCAATAAATCATAAAATTCTTGTGGATTCAAAAAATGTTCTCAATTTTAAAAATAAATATTTGGGAAATCAAAAAATATTCATGATTTTTTTTTAAAAGTTCATGTACTAAAAAATATTAATGAAATTGAACAAAATGTTTGTCAAAATGTTACCGGTGATGGAGCAAAATGTTGTCATGGCCGTTGAAGATTATGTTTTTTTTTCTTCCGTTGCAACGCACGTGCCCTTTTGCTAGTCACTTTAAAAAACTGAGAAGGGAACACTTGCAACCTATCATTGATAGAATTATTAAAAAGATTGCTGGTTGGCTGGGCAGGCTTTTATCTTATAGAGGCAAACTGATTCTACTGACTACTTGTATTGCTAGCATTCCCCTGTATCTCATGGCTATGGTGAAATTCCCAAAGTGGGCTATTGACATGATTACTTCCCAAATGTCTCATTTCTTTTGGGGCAATATGGGTGAGGTCCACAAATACCATCTAGCTAATTGGGGCCTTGTGTCTAGAAGGAAAGAATTTGGTGGCTTGGGTGTCCCCAACCTTAGGGAGTTCAATATGGCTCTCCTGGCCTCATGGGGTAAAAGATTCTATGATGGGAGGGAGGGAGATTGGAAAAAACTTCTCTGCTTTAAATATGCTACTGATAAGCCTAATATTTTTCATGCTAAACTTGCCTTGGGGTCTCCTTTCTGGAAAAGCATCTCCTGGGCTTTTGCTGCTGCCAGAAACTTTTGGAGATGGAACCCTGGGAATGGGAATGACATTTCCTTTTGGCAGGATAACTGGGTTGGAGGATGCTCCCTGAAAACTGCTTTTTGGGATTTATTTGATATATGTCACCAGCAGGATGCTACTCTATCCCAGGTGTGGGATGGGGTGCACCTGTGTCTCACCTTCAGAAGATGTGTGGATGAGGTTATGATGCACAAATGTGACTTATTAGTTGACTTGGTTAAACAAACTATCCTTTCTGATCAACCAGGCAGCCCTATCTGGGGCCTAGAACCAAATGGTCAATGTTCTGTTAAATTGTTTTATAAGCTGATTAACTTTGGTGGGATACCTTCTGAGATTAGAGATTTTATTTGGAAAATAAAAGTCCCTCCAAATATCCATGTCTTCTTATGGCCGATGTACAACAACAAGAGCTTGACTAGAGACAATTTGGCCAAAAGAAGACATGTAGAAGATAAAACTTGTGTTTTCTGTACCAAACCTGAATCTATCCAACATCTTTTGTTTGACTGCATTGTTGCATCTAATATCTGGGATGTGGTTGCCAAAGCACTTGACATTTCCCCTCCTGTTTCTTTTATATCTTTGACTTCTTTTTGGAAGAAGAAAAAACAATGTGAAGCGGTAAATATTGCTACATCTGCTACCTTGTGGTGCTTGTGGTGGTTACACAATGGTTTTGTTTTCCAGGGGAAAAGATGGCGAGATATACGATGTGTGCTGGGTCAGGTGGCGGCAACAATCAGGCAATGGAAAATCCTATCTTCAGAGGCCCAGGGTGCTCTACCTCTCCGGTGCTTAAGGCTTTTTGGAGCGTCGAAGAGGGAAACTGCTTAGAATCGCTTGGGTCTAGGTAATGTAATGAGTGACTTACCACCTTCAGTGGCTATGGAAAAATGACGCTCTATGGAGAGATGTAATAGGGATGTAGCTTAAAACCCCGGTGTTTGTTCTGTGGCAGCTGCTTTTGGTTGTCGCCGACAGCTATTTAACAGTCTGTTTCCGTCATTGCCTTGGCTTAATAAAAGTTGGGACGGGGGGCGACCCCTTTCTTTTAAAAAAAAATAAATGCAACAGGCCAGGGTCAACAGGAGAGAACACAACACAACTAAAAAGGCAACAAGAGACGCAAAAGACATGTACAACATTTCTGTTGAGGAAGGGCGAGCTGTACACATTTTCTAATTTGTACTGCTATGTCCTTAATCCCCACAACTCAGCCTGGACATGGTCCGGGCCGGTCCGGTCCCGGTCCGAGCCGGCGTTTGGACCAGCCGTCGGCGGTCCGGTCCGGACCGGACCAAACTATCAAACGAGCTAGTATTTTAGGACCGGACCGTTGGGGTGCCAGCTCGGTCAGGGCCGAGAGGACCGAATGGACCGGACAGCTTTTAGCTCCTATTTATTGCCAGGCAGTGTATATTTGCTCCTTTTAGGTCGTATTTGTTGCCAGGCAGTGTATGTTTAGGCATCTGCTGGTTTTGGAGAGTAGATTAATCAAAAGTACAACAACACTACTGTTAGCTACTACCTAGGCTGTGTTCTACTGTTTAGGCATCAGATACTGACATGGATGTAATATGACAAGTCATCAGTGATCACTACAGTTTCAGATAAGTTTGGACCGAAACAGCAGAAATATCACAGCCACAAACAACTAATTTGGACAGCAAGCACTGGACTAAATTTGGACAGCAAGAATAACTAAATTTGGACAGCATTTCCTTTATTTTTTGGACATCCACAAACTGATTTTTACAGAAAAGATGGCACAAATTAGGTTAAGCACAAATATCACATCCACAAACATAAGGTCTTATCATCATCAAATGACACGATTACAAACTTGCAATGACAATTCCAAGTCCATGTCAATTGACAAGTTGAACATAACACAAATGAGAGGTTCATCTCCAAGCTAGCAGTGACAATTCATAGTTCTTGACTTGAAAGGTTCCAACATAATAGAAATGCAAAAGTAGCCTTCACATGAGAAAGATCACTTTGACATTCATCTCCAAAATAGCAAGATCAACATCCACATGATGAACGTCTACAAGTAAGATAAGCAACATTCACATAAATAATACTTGGTATCGTATGACAAGTGAAACATGTAGGAAGAATAGTTACCAATCATTGATCTCCTCCACCACAATGGGTAACTTGATGTTCTCAACATCATCCTCTTCATTCTCATCCCTCGGCTACCAGTGTGGAAGTTAGACAAATGCTCACATCACAAACAACAAGACCAAAAAAGAAATAAAAAAGGTAAGGAAAAGATGGCAAACATACCACCAGATTCAAGTCAACATGAGCACCCTTGATATAACTTGCACCACAAACTAATGCCTCCACCATAACCGGTTTTAACGAACTCCTATAGTCATCTAATACGACACAAGTTGACAAACTAGTTTGAGGATGAGAAGTTGACAGGTTTATAACCAAAGTTCAATAGTATGAGTTGACATACCTAAAATCCTTCCGGTCGTGCTGAAGTTAGATTCCGAAGAGACGGAGGTAGCCGGGATAGTAAGGAACCTCCTGGCTATCTTGGCCATAATTGGGTACCTAGGAGCATTGTCTTTCCACCAACCAAGAAGATCAAGAGCCTTGTTGCGAGGGGCAACCTCATCCTCTAAGTAGTTCCTCAACTCACTCTTTGATATTCTTGTTGAACAGGACGATAAGAAGGACTCGTACCCAGCTTGAACCAGGATACTAGGAATGTTTGTAGAGGAAGATGAGCTTTCTCCATTTCCAGCTCGCTTATCTTGAGCAACACATTTGTCATACAAGGCCGCCAACTCTTTCTCCACGATTTTGATCTCAGATCTAAACCTCGTACTTCCTTCTCCATATAGTTCTCCAAAGGCCCTCCCTATGTAACCAATCTTGTACCTAGGATCAAAGATGATAGCATTGGAGTGAATTAGAAAGCATACGAGTAAAAACAACAAGCATATGAGTAAAAAACAGCAACCATTGGAGTAAAAACAGCAAGCATGTGTACCGTGGATCAAAGATGGTTGCGATCACCATGGCATTGTTCTTTTCTTCCCAATATTTGTCAAACTTCTCCAACATTGCTTCACCCATTTCCTTGTAGTGGTCACTATCACTAGTCATTGCATGTTTGATTGCAAGCTTGACGCCAACAATGTATGGGTAGAAGATGTTCGAAGTGGGATATAAACTTCCTGAAAATGCTTTTGTCACCTCAGCAAAACTCTCAAGTAATGGAAAGATAAGGTCATACATGTCCCACTCTGCGTTTGTCGGCGCCCAAGCATAGTTGGCATTCGAACCAGCATGAGAGGTCAAGGCTTCCTTATATCCACGGGCAGTGCTAATCATCTTAAAGGTTGAACTCCCCTTGTTTTACAATCCAGGTGTAAATGATTACCAACTTTGACACCCAAGCTTTTGCAAGTGGCAACAAAAGCATGGAGACGAGAAGGTGACCTCTTGAAGTACTTCACCGTCTCTCTCAAGCTGTTTATCAAATTATCTAAGATCGCTGTCCCATCTTGCACGACCAAGTTGAGGATATGTGCACAACAACGGATATGAAAATATTGGCCTTCGAAGTTCTTACCTACAAAAGACAAGCATATGAGCATAAATAGCTTCTATATTAGCATATACAACAAGCATATGAGCATAAATAGCTTCTATATTAGCAAAAACAGCAAGCATATGAGCATATATAGCTTCTATATTAACATATACAGCAAGCATATGAGCATAAATAGCTTCTATATTAGCATATACAGCAAGCATATGAGCATAAATAGCTTCTATATTAGCAAAAACAGGAAGCATATGAGCATATATAGCTTCTATATTAACATATACAGCAAGCATATGAGCATATATAGCTTCTATATTAACATATACATCAAGCATATGAGCATATATAGCTTCTATATTAACAAAAACAGCAAACATATGAGCATATATAGCTTCTATATTAACATATACAACAAGCATATGAGCAAAAAACAGGATACAATCATACCTCTCCGAAACAAGAACTTGGCCTTCAAAGCATCGATCGCACCATCATTGTTTGAAGCGTTGTCAAGTGTGACGGACATAATTTTGGTCTCAATATTCCATTCTGTCACACACGCATAGAGAGCATCCGCAATGACATTTCCAGAGTGAGGAGGACCCAACTCTATGAAAGCAAGCACACGGGTTTGTAAGTTCCAATTCCCATCTATATAGTGTGCAACCACACACATGTAAGATAAGGTTTGGTTGCTTGTCCACAAATCTGTAGTTAGACATATGGAGCTCACACCCTTTAGGAGAGATTTAAGCACCTCTTTTTCGTTCTTGTCAACCCTCATGCACTCGGCTCGTATTGCCTTCCTTCCAATGGGTTTATAATTTGGATTCATGCACTTCATTAGAATGTTGAACCACTCATGTTCAACCATTCTAAATGAATACTCATGCACACATATCATCTTAGCAATAAGCTCCTTAACGATTCCTTGGTTGTACTCAATAGAGGGGTGCATTGTTGGACCACTTGTTGGACCATTGATTCTGCGCAATTCAAGAGTTGTTTGGATGGCATTCCTAGCCATCTTGTCCCTTAAACCATCACATTTTAACATATGCCTTCCAATAGTTGATGTGCTGCCACCTTGGGTATACGCATACCTCTTTTTGGGACAATAATTACAAACAACCTTCAACACCGTCTCTCCGGGATGCTCCGTTGATGCCTCTTTGACCTTGTAAAAATGGGCCCAAACATCCGATGACATCCTAACAGGAGCATTGGCTCTTGGCCTATTGTTCTTTTTCTTTTTCCTTTCTCTTGCATCCCCCTCACTAGAAACAACATGCACAAGTGATTCCTCGGACATAGTGTCACCTTCCAGTTCATCAGCTGATTCCTTATACCCTTCTGATGTATCATCATCCGACATATCAGCACTTGCTTGTGGTGGGACTATAAATAGATTTTGCTCCTCATATTCCTCATCGTCCTTCTCCTCGTCCTTATCCTCGTCCTCCTCCTCCTCGTCTTCTACCACCTAACACACATGAGCACACAAATAAGCAAACAACACCTATATGGTTATATGGAAATATGGCTACATCAAGCATCAAGTAAAGCAAACTTACAATAGTAGGTGCATGAGGCAACTCGGAGCAGGTTGCGGAGCCAGAGGCAGCGGCTTCCGCGGCACGCACGCCGGCACCGGTGCGGTCGGGGAGACGCGGAGGAGGTGGAGGGTGTTTTTTTAACCTACAAATCAACTCTCCCGCTGGGGCATTGGGAAAGTCTTTCGCCTTCCTAATCTGCACCTTAGGCTTCTTCTTCTTCCTCGGAACCGGCGGAGGCAGCGCCGAATCTTGCCTAATTAGGTAATTCACGCTCTTCTCCTTTGCCTTCGCCTTCGCATTCTCCTTACCAGCACCCTTTCCCTTCTCATTCCCCTTCTCCTTCACCATTATCTACAAAAAACATCACATAATATCTGCAGTCAGTACATCAATCAAGTGCAAAAAATTCATCTTCTTCTTTTTGTAGCATAGAAAATCATCTAGTACTAGTGCAAATAAACATAATTATCTCCTGACCATTATCTACAAAAAACAGCACATAATCCCCTTCATCCATTAACATCACTCAATAAGACATAAATGTATTGCAAGGTCTGGAGCTATAACTAACTATTACCACATAAACCTGGATAAACTACCTATCGCCCTTAAATTAGTAGTCAATTGACCAGTAAAGATTAACAGATTTCTTACGAAATCTGAAACATAGCAGCAGCATCAGGTTGTAAGGGGCTATTGATACCGCTCAACATAGGTTAAGTTCCAAAAGCAATTAAAGGTTGCAAGCACTTACCAAAGTATAGTAAACCAAAAAAGCTATCATAGTCTGTTGATGGTTCACAAGCACAGTGGGGAAAAGGTGCCTATTGATTACTAGTACTTCATTCCCCTTCTCCTTCACTACATCTCCTGAAACTCTTGACTAATTATCTCCTCACAACTTATCAGGTCAAGCAACACCTGGTGCCTATATGCCAAATCCTGTGAATGCATCTTTCAGTGCTACAACTCAATCCTCTCATGCACAATTCCCAGGCATGTTACGCATGTACCATCTGCAGCAGCCTCCCTCAATCGTAAGTCCACATCCAATGGTACAGGTTAGAGAAAGATTACCTCTTCCTCTTCGTGGCACTCGGTGAGGAACCAGGGAAGGACGGACCGACGGCGTGCCGGCCTTGCTGCCTCCCCGTTGTACACGTGCTCGTCCAGCTCGGACTCGGATGAGATGGCGCCGTCGGTGAAGGGAGAGGCCGCGGGTCAGGCTGAGCCGCGGGCAACGGCGCCGTCGCCTTAGGGTTAGGGTTAGGGATAGAACAGAGGAGGAGGCACTGCCTCTGTTTGCAGAAGGAATCGAGCGAGGAGGGCGAATGGAACGAGGGGGGAGGGGGTTGCTCGGCTCGGGGGCTCGGGGCCTCGATCTGTTACACAGTTTATGGGCCTTGCGCCATCGGTCCGCTCGGTCGGCCCGGTTAAAGACCGGACCGGACCGAACTTTTTTCGGTCTGTTTTGCTGGGCTCGGACCGGCATATTTTCCTATCGGGCCTGGACCGTATGGGCCGGTCCTAAACGGGCGTCCAGGCTGACCCACAACCACCTCCCTCCTCAGGAATACTCAGCCTGGACCATTTAAATTGGCGTGAAGTGTTTGCCTTAGCAGGGAGGGACGTGTTGCGTTGTTTATATAGATCGACAGATTACAAGGTTTCGGCAGATAGGTGTTCCCGGTTTGATCCTTACATCAAGTCTATACAAGGGATACCGATCAATCTGAACTACCTAACTACAAGATTACAACGACCCACCCAACCGCTAATCCTAGCAGGGTAAATACGGTTTATACATACACCATATATACATACAATACTTTCCAACAACCACGTTTCCTCTCTCTACCTAACTCACCACCTACCCACCGCCGTTGCTCAGGATTAGTGCGGTATCACTTAAGCCCTGAAAGCAATTTCAGCGATCAATGTGGTAGCCTACTGCATGCTTGTATATTGCAAAATGTAGGCAATTGTGAAATTGCACCAACACTGGACCCTGAAATTGTATATTATAAAATGCTTGTATATTGAATTTGAGGTGGTTGAGAAGCAAGAGGCACAAAAATACATCTAATTTGTGTACATGGTTCCTTTTATCCTGTTTCCTTTTCAGTTATTCTATGTCCGTTACGTTGCTGGGGAGCTAACAGTACAATGTTGTACTGATTTTTGAGGGGTGCAGGGGCGGCCAGTACAATTTTTCTTATTTCGCCTGCTATGTCCTTAATTCTTGGAACCACCTCCCTCCTTGGAAATACTCAGCTTGACACTTGTTCTACGTCCCATATGGTTTTCTGTGCCGAGATGACAAGATCCCAAGCCACCCAACATTGCTCTCCTGACCCGTTGGCCAATGGGGAGGGAGGCCTTTGGCTTACCATCATCCGTAATAAGTATTTTTGGGGCTAGCCTCTCGCCTTTTGCCAGCGTACGGGTGGATCCCAGTTCTGGTAGTCCGGGATCCAGCTTCTGCCCGTCCTTCGCATCGGCACGTCCATCTCAATTGGATCCGGGACCTCGACCCTGTTCTGGTTCGACCGTTGGTTAGGGGACTCCCCCCTGGATGCGTGATTCCTAGAACTCTTTGCCATTGCGGCCGACCCTCGGGTCTCTGTCAAGACGACCCTTATTGACTTAGGCCGTCTCGCTTTCCGGCGCCCCTTCGGCTCCCTCGAGGTGGCTTCTTGGGACTCCCTCCCATGGTTGTCAGAATCGCGATTCTATTATACGATTCTACGACTTTACGATCCAAACTAACCCCTATGATTCTACGATTTTAGTTCATAGAATCTACGTTTCTACGATCCTGATAGTGAAGATTCTACGATTTGTGATCTTACCATCGGAGCTCCGATCCGATTCAAAATCGCGATTCTGACAACCTTGCTCCCTCCTCTAAGACATCGCCCTTATGCCGATGAACGTCGAGGAGGACCTGGATGCCCTTTCCTGGCGCCTTCAGCCGTTTGGCCGCTTCTCCACGAAGTCCTTGTACGCCCCCATTGCGCCCTAGGCGGCCCCGAAGCGCTTTAGCCTGATCTGGGACATCCGCCTACCACTGAAGATCAGGATTTTCCTGTGGCAATGGATCCGTGGACGCCTCCCCTCTGGGGTTGAACTCCTCAAGCGTAACGGCCCGGGCGATGGGATGTGTCCCATCTGTGGCACGATCGAGGATGCTAGCCACATCTTCTTCTCGTGCTCTACTGCCCAGTTCCTATAGGTGAAGCCGAAAGCTAGCGTTCTTAATGGAATATTCGGTCGGCGAACAAAAGATGATTTTTATTTAATTTGAAAAAATGTCCCCAGATGTTTATAGCATGCGTTCCTTTTCGCAGTTCGGACATGCACATTAGGGCATGCGTACCCTGAGAAAGGAACCCTTAACGGAACTTTTCTCCCTGGAAGATGTTTCTTACTACCCACGTAATATAACATAGCTAGTTGGGTACTTTTCTACTCAAGCACTTATGACCCCTACGCCTGGTTTCCATGCATACTCCGGTTTTTACATAATCGAGCAGGTATTCGGATACACTCCGGACTATCGGGTCCAGAGATCGAAGCGAAAAGGTCCACCATGACAAATTATTTACAATCCCGCTAGGGACATTACATATGTCACTTGAAGTACACAGTCACTAAGACTGATTAAATCCTTCTTCTATACCATCCAACAGGCTGTCTAGCCTACAATCCTGTTGTGAATACTTTGCGGCTAATTCTACTTGTTCTTACACTAAACTGACGGGAATCTCCTTCCCATCAGGCCCCGCAGGTCCAACCTCGGCCATGTGGTTTGGGTCCGCTTTGGTGTATCGCGTCTTCACCATAGCCCAGGCTTCCCTCGCACCTTGTCGGCAAGCTGATATCTTCCATAATCGGAAGCGCCGCCGCGCTCCCTTGAGCTTCTCTACAAGCTCTCTCATGCCTCCTGGCAGGGATGCGAACGGCCACAAGGCTTGGGCAATACCCTGCATCACTTGCCGAACTTGCTCGTGCAGTTGTGAGAGCTCTGGTAGAAGATCACCCGAAGAGCCGGGCATCTCTTTCGCGGGATGACCCCTCAGCATACCTGCAGACACAACTCTGTCAGCTGACTTCTTCGCCGAACTCCTTTAAAAGTTCATTCAAGCACTTACTAAATGTGATGCGCCGAAGCCGCTTATTCTCCTTCACGGAGTCCGCTAGCTGGGCCCGGACATCTTTCAGTTCCTCACCCAGCCGGGTATTGGCGTCTTGGAGATTGTTTTTCTCCTGCCTGACTCGCGTAAGAACACGCTCACCAGCATTTAGCTATCGATCAGCACGTCCCCCATTCACCACTACGGCCTCCGGATTCACTCCGGGGTCACCTGCAACATCTATTGTTAGATTTGCATAAATACCGCATACTACCTGGTACATGCCTTCTTTGCAAGGGAAATAGGTGTTACCAGAGGGACCCTTCTCGGTCTCCCTCAACGCGGCAACAACGGCCCCTAGCAGGGCCTTGCACTCTTCCAGCTCTTGAGACAATTGGGAATTCTTCTATGTAAGAACCTACTCAAATAAATGATCCTTAAATCAGTTGTGTCAACTGTTTCAAGTCTCAGGGGCTACTAATACATATAATCGTCAGATTTACTTACCCGTATATCCCTTACATACTGGTCTGTGGCTCTGGCTAGACCATTTGGAGCAGCACGGATGTACGCGTCTCCGGAATTGAAGGCATCAAATGCCTCTAGTGAGAAACAAGCGTCACGGAGTACGGCCGGGCGACGCCTGTGATTCATGGCGCTCTCCACTTTGCAATTTTAGCGGATAGTCTGTCCGCATCGTCTGTAGGAGGAACATCCGGCGTCTGCCTCACGTTAGCTTCCGCCTCTACATCCGGCCCTGGAGCCCGACTGGTCAAGGCATGATCGGCAGCCTCTTCGGATATAGTCCGGCGGGCGTTTTTTCTAGGTAACACGGATGTCATTATATTTTAAGCAAGATGACAACCATGGAATGAGGTTTTGTGTTATACCTCAGTGCTGGCGTCTCCGTCCTGACCGCCTTCCTTTTTTGCCTACCCGGCTTCGGCGCCTCTTGTTGGCGAGTTGCTGCAGGTTGGGCACGGCGTCCCGAAGGCCTTCCCTGTAAGACACCATACGTGTACAGTAGGTGAAGTGCATAAAAGGGAATCCTTTTTTGGGAGTTGGGACTTTGGTTTTTCTTACGTGCTACACAGGGAGTAGTTCCGGATATTCGGTCATTATGGCCACCATGGCGTCGTAGCAGCTCAATTGATAGAATTGCGTGTCTATCAGCTCCACGAATATGTCCGGATCCTCTTTAAGTCCGGGATCAAGGGCCCGGCCAGGGTCCTCTGGTTATGGAGTTGGGCTGTTGACCTCCCTTATCGCTTTTCGCAGTTCCTGCTGTGAAATGGCAAGGTGAGTACCTACGACGAAGAATGCGGGAAGGTTGAGAGTAAAAAGGGTACAACTCACCCAGCTTGCAGGGTTGTACATGGAGAATCCGTCCCGTGGTTTAATGTGGATGAACTCCTCTTCTCTCCCTTGAATAACTCAGACATAACTTTTGCTAAAGCAGCAGGTGAGTCCGGTCCCTTGCGCCCGCAACGGGTGGCATCGTCTTCCCCGTTAAAACACCACAGGGGGTGCCCTCGATATTGAAGTGGTGGCACCCTCCGCATTATGCATATTGACATAACCTCGATTGTTGCCAATCCTGATTGAGCCAGCGCTTTAATCCGGTTCACTAGATAAAGGACTTCTCCGTTATCTTCCTCCTGGGGGCTCCGTGGGTGCCAACTTCGACGTTTCTTCAGAAGAGCATTGTCGAACTCAGGAAGACCCCGCCAAACAGGGTCTAGAAGAGGGACACCTCCATGTGAAACCACTCCGAAGGCCAGTCTTCGGACGTCTTCTTTGGAGTAGCGGACGGGTATCCGGCCTCGGCGATGCACCATATTTCAGCTCTGCCCACTTGATAAAGTGACCCCTTCTATGTGCGGGGAACAAGGCAGAATAGCCTTTTCCACAGCTCGAAATGAGCCTCGCAGCCCAAAAACAGCTCACAAATGGCAACATAGCCGGTGATGTGTAATATGGAAGCGGGGGTGAAATTATGCAACTGGAGGCCATAAAACTCCAAGAGTCCGCGGAGGAACGGATGAATCGGAAATCCGAGTCCCCTTAGTAAGTAAGGGACAAGGCATACCCGCTCCCCCTTGGAGGGATTGGGGAACCTCTCCACTTGCTCCCCGCCATTATAAGTGGCGAGCCCGGCTCTGATGAAAACCATATACGCCGGAGGGAGAAATCCCTGGGTCTGCAACTCTAATAATCTGCCGTGTGGGACGGAACACTTCTCGCAATGACCGGGCTTGGGGCTACGGGAGCGAGAGGAGGAGCTGCGATGGCCGGCCATGATGGAATGGATTTTTCTGAGTGCGCTTTGATGGATTCTCTCCATGGGAAGATGGTGTGGATTGGGTCTAAGAACCCCCATCCCTTTAATATGCGATTTACTTACCTGGTGAGGGGGCAAATGTAAAAATGCCCTGGCTCCTCGCATTCGCTCGGCGTGTGGAAGATGGCCCTTATTGGGCGCAGAAGCCAAGAAGTCCAACATTTATGGGAGCCGGACACTACTTAGATATTCAGGATTTGGAGAAGAACCCGGCTTGCATTGCCGAAGACAATATTGCGCACCGAACTCGTCGTCGTTGAAGCCTGGTTCGGGGGCTACTGAGGGAGTCCTGGATTAGGGGGTCTCCGGACAGCGGGACTATATCCTTTGGCCGGACTTTTGGACTATGAAGATACAAGATTGAAGACTTCGTCCCGTGTCCGGATGGGACTCTCCTTGGCATGGAAGGAAAGCTAGGCAATACGGATATGTAGATCTCCTCCCTTATAACAGACCTTGTGTAACCCTAGCCCCCTCTGGTGTCTATATAAACCGGAGGGTTTTAGTCCGTAGGACAACAGACAATCATACCATAGGCTAGCTTCTAAGGATAGCCTCTACGATCTCGTGGTAGATAAACTCTTGTAATACTCATATCATCAAGAACAATCAAGCATGAAGTACGGTATTACCTCCATCAAGAGGGCCCGAACCTGGGTAAACATCTTGTCCCCCGCCTCGTGTTACCATCCGCCTTAGACGCACAGTTCGGGACCCCCTACCCGAGATCCGCCGGTTTTGACACCGACATGGGTGGACCAGTGCTTGGGTGCTTCCCTTTCTTGGACAAGCATCCCATTTATGATTAACCCCTATTGCAAGCATCCACAACTACAAAATAAGTATTAAGGTAAACCTAACCATAGCATGAAACATTTGGATCCAAATGAGACCCTTACGAAGCAACTCATAAACTATGGTTTAAGCTTCTGTCACTCTAGCAAGCCATCATCTACTTATTACTTCCCAATGCCTTCCTCTAGGCCCAAACAATGGTGAAGTGTCATGTAGTCGACGTGCACATAACACTACTAGAGGAAAGACAACATACATCTCATCAAAATGTCGAACGAATACCAAATTCACATGACTACTAATAACAAGATTTCTCCCATGTCCTCAGGAACAAACGTAACTACTCACAAATCATATTCATGTTCTTAATCAAAGGGGTATTAATATGCATAATAGATCTGAACATATGATCTTCCACCAAATAAGCCAACTAGCATCAACTACATGGAGTAATCAACACTACTAGCAACCCACAGGTACCAATCTAAGGCTTTGGGACAAAGATTGGATACAAGAGATGAACTAGGGTTTGAGAGGAGATGGTGTTGGTGAAGATGTTGATTGAGATTGACCCCCTCCCGATGAGAGGATCATTGGTGATGACGATGGCGATGATTTCCCCCTCCCGGAGGGAAGTTTCACCGGCAGAACAGATCTGCTGGAGCCCTAGATTGGTTCCGCCAAGGTTCCGCCTCGTGGTGGCGGAGTTTCATCATGAAAGCTTGCTTATGATTTTTTTTCTCGGACGAAAGACTTCATATAACAGAAGATGGGCCCCGGAGGCCTGCCAGGGGGCCCACGAGGCAGGGGGCGCGCCCAGGGCGGTAGGGCGCGCCTCCCACCCTCGTGGCCAGGGTGTGGCCCACCTCTTGTATTTTCTCCGCTCAGTATTTTTTATTAATTCCAAAAATGACTTCCGTGAAGTTTCAGGCCTTTTGGAGCTGTGCAGAATAGGTCTCTAATATTTGCTCCTTTTCTAGCCCAGAATCCCAGTTGTCGGCATTCTCCCTCTTCATGTAAACCTAGTAAAATAACAGAGAATAGGCATAAGTATTGTAACATAACGTGTAATAACAGCCCAAAATGCAATAAATATCAATATAAAAGTATGATTCAAAATGGACGTATCAAGCTTGAGCTAGTTGATGAATCTTCTTTGAATGAAACTGGCACGCTTCACACTTGGTTACTAGTGCCATTGCATCCTAGAAGGCTGTGGGCCAGAAGAAACCTTGCCGGAATGCCTTGCCGGCAACGGCCCTCGACCCTATGTGGGAGCCACACATGCCTTCGTGTATCTCTGCCAACAGGTCCAGTCCTTCATCCCGAGGAATCCAGTTCAATTTCACACCATTCAATCTTTTCCTGTACAGGACCTCGTCAACGAACTGATACATGGCAGACCGACGGGCTACTTTCTCCGCTTCTTCCTCCTCGTCAGGGAGTTCCCCAGTTTGGAGGAATCAGACAGTATGATGTGCCCATGCCGGAGCCTAGGGCTCGACGGCAAGGACCAAAGGCATTTCCCCTGCCATGGGAGCGGCTGTCTCTACGTCCAGGACTTGACGCCCTGCCGGAGTCTCCTGGGAGATTGGCGGGAAAGTACTTGCCGGGGCCTGATTTCCTGCGCTTGTTCTGCCCTGTCGATGGTTCAACGGATGGTTGAGTTAACGGAAGCACAAAAGTACCTGGTTCCACAGATACACTACAAGAAATATGTCAACTTGTGACCACCACTATTGGTCACTGAATGGTCATTGTTTTCCATTTGTGAGATTTTTTTAACCAAAAACAAAAGGTCAAAAGCTGGCCGTCATAAACTGAAATTAACGACCTTTCTTCTAGAACGGTCGTAGACATGTATGACCAAAAACAAGGTCGTAGATTTAACAACTAATTTTTTTGGTCACTAGCAATCCGCCCAGATTCACCGTAGCAAGCTGACGTGGCAGAATTACGACCAAATGAAAAGGTCATAAAATAGAATCAGCCCGGTCCATTTCGGCCTTCTACATGGGCCAAGCCCAATAATTCAGCCCATTTATTTTTTCTCTCTCTTTATTTTTGCTTATCTGCATGGGCCTGGCCCAATAATTTGGCCTTTTATTTTCTGGGAATGGAGCCTTTTTTCGATGAATTTTTCTAAAGTCCACTATTATTTTGGGCCACAGCCCTTTTAGTCTAGTTCTAATTTGGGCCTTGGCCTTTTTATTTTCTAGGATGCAGCCTTTTACAAACTTTTTTGTTACAGTCAACTCTTTTTTTAGGCCCAATCCTTTTTAGTTAAATTCATGTTTGGGCCTCGGCCTTTTTGGAGCCCAGGTTCCTATTTTGCATAACTTTAAACAGCAAGGCCCAGGTGCACAAGTGATCCACAAGTGATCCGCATAACTTCACAGAAAATAAACGCAGGTTCACATAACAGCTCCCAGGTTCACATAATTTCACAGATCCCAGGTTCACAAGTGCAAAATGCAACAGCAGCAGTTGAGACTACCCAGGTTCAAAATGCAACACAGGTCCAAAATGCAACCCACGTCCAAAATGCAACACAGGTTCACAAGTTCAAACTACTCATCCTGCTCTTAGTTGAAACTACCCAGGTTCAAACTACCTTAGCTCCAAAGAGAGCCATCAAGTGGGCTAACTTCTCATCCTGCTCTTGAGACTTCTTGCGCAGCAGCTCAAGTTCCTTGTCGCGTGCAGCTTCAGCTTCTTCCGTCTTCATCTTGATTGTCGTCAATTCTTCTTGCATCACTTTAGCTTCAAGCTCCGACCTCTCCAGCTTCTGCTCAAGATCATGAACATGAGCAGCCACTTCAGCAGTTGCTTTGCCGTAGTTCTTCCTAGATGACTGGAGCCCAACATTCCTGAGGAATGTGCTTTGCTTGACTTCGGTCTTGGGCACTTCTTCAAGAATTTCAATAGCAGACTTTGGCTGTTCACCTTCTGGTACCGGCGCATCCTTCATTTTTCCATCTCAAGCTAGCATATGGAGGAAAATGATAGGCATTAGTGGGATATCTATTTCACAATTTGCAAAACAAACCAAGGAAGAGAAACCAAACCAGCACACAAAATCTATACATAGATATTTTATTCAAACTCAAATAGAAGAAGATGATGACTAGTAACTTGACATCATTATTTGACTAGTATCTTATGTGACCTGGAGACATGAAATTGGAACAATATGATCGCTTCATTAAGCCTAGAATGGCGGTTCTATATAAGATGGCTTCCCGAGTGAGCTGAGCATCAAACTAACATTCAGATCAAAATTCATCATATCATAAAAATGCAACAAATAGCTACAACAAGTTCTGATATCTCTGTTGAACTATCAAATAGCATCAAAGCATGGAACATAGCGTGTGTTCTTGACTGGCTCAGAATCAAACAACATCAAAGCATTAAAGCATCAAACAACATCAAACAACAACAAAGCTGGCTGTGAATCAAACAAGACTGAGATTTCTAGACAAAAGTTTGAACTGGCTGGACAAAGCATGGAGTGAGTTACTAGAGCAGTCTTGACTGGCTCCGAACACCCGTGCTTCTTGCTGTTGTGGGTGGCCCTAAACAAGTCAATCGCAGACAGCTCCTCACCCTTACGCTCTTCTTTATGAAATGTTTTTCAACAAAAATCAAAATGTTATTCAGCAAGAATCAGAAATGTTATTCAACGAGGATCAAACAGTAAGGTCTCCAGAGAGAAGTTCTCAAAGTGGCAAAAACGTGTGTTGTGTAGTGCCTGGAACGAGTTCTCTGATTGTACACGATTTTTTCTCGATTCATCTTGTTCGACACACATGTTTCCTACAAAAAACCATACTGTCAGCATGATCTAGCACTAGCATATCATGTGCAGAACATAAAGCATCAAACAAAGCAGAGACAAACCTTGTGTCCTGGGGTAGACCACATCTCCACCAGAGCTTTCCATTCACCGTCCGTCAGATCTGGCACCGGAGACTTGATGCTGACTTTGTTTGCAGCTATGGTATCAAAATACTTCTTCTTGATCTGATGGCGTATGTTCTTTGAATTTTTCTGCATAATATCTTTGCACGCGGACTTGATGGTCTCCGAGTCCGTGTTCATCTCAAAATTTACCTACCAAGACAGCAAACAAGGTAGGAACAATATTAGTGATCATGCATAGGTGTAACAGAAAATAGATAACACATTAACTATGAAACAAGTAGCTTAGAGCAACTTTCCCAATGTAGTTCTCCAATAGACTAGCATTTTTTGTATAGCTTGAAGTGAGGAAGAACCGGAAGATGGCTTCTTGCAACGAGTCCACACTTAGAAGCAAGCTTTGCTCCCTGCAGAGGCTTCTCTGGACGCTTCATCCCTTTGGCAATTTGGATAGGCGCCTTGCTACCAAGCGACTTGGTGATTCTCTCCAGCCCTTTACCCTTTCTAAGTCTAGTCTTGGTAGTCATTGCATCTAAAAATGAAATTGAACTCATAAATTAGAATAGAAATTGACAAATGCAGGAATCGACAAAAGCATACATGATCATTCCATTTGGAAAATGCATTAGTAAAAGAGAGCATTGCAAAGGTCAACTTGCCTGGTTGAAGCACAAGCTGCTATTCTTCTTCATTGATGACAACATTCCTGTCAATAGAAGGTGCAACAGGGCTGAGGTCTGTGTGGATAGTGCCTGCTTCATCTATGCAGATAGTTCCTCCTTCATCTAGGCAGACAGTGCCACTTCCATCCATGCGGAGAGTGGTTCCTTCATCCATGGGCGGCAACTCATCACCCATTTGCACGGAGGTCTCAGAGTCCATACGCAGCAGACTTTCCTGATGGTCCGTCACAGTCACCATCTTTGCTTTATGCCTTGTGACTCTATCAGGGGAAGGTTCATCAGGTTCCAGGATCCTCTTTTTTTGTCTTGGAGCTGGGGCCATCACCCTTCCTGCAAGCATTGCAGCAGATGTTTCTGAGCTCTTCCTCTTCTTGCTGACTATCTTCTTTACACCAGGCCTCTTTGTCCTAGATTCCATCAGTGCCTCGTATAAACAGCATGGAAAAAAGCATTAGATCATAAGAGAAATATGTGAGCACAAGGAAACACATACCATACAAGAACCCCAACCCTCCAAGCAAGACAGAGTTTGCACCTTAATAGTCTTCTTCACTATGACATCATCCACTTCCTCTCCATCAATAACTTCATCCTCCTTAGGATTGTACTTTGGGTCATCATTAATAACTCCACTACCTTCTTGAACCTCATCACTTCTACCATCTTGTACATCATTTGTTTTCCTAATCATCGACGCTATTGCACTGATGCCAAGGGACTGGAACATCCGATTGTTCCTCATCATATTTCTAGCCCTAGCCTTCTCGTACTCGGTGAGAGGCTCTTCTTTGCATGATAAAGGAAACATGACTATTAGGTGAATGTTTGGAATGCATGGATAGACGGCCAAACATATCTTATGACATTTTATTATCATTTAATCCTAGTTATTCAGGTAAGGAAGACTAGCAACACACAGGCACAATTAAGCCAGCTTATTCAGATTGCAGCAATACATTTCACTTAACATATTAAGACACAGATTTTATGAAACTAATAGTATAACCACAAGGAGCAAGTTGCATACCAACGATTGTTCTCATGATTGACCTTTTCCTCCTTGCCATGGATGATCTTGAGGTGGTGCTTGCAAAATAGAATAAACAACAATCAGATACAACAGGGATAAATTAAAATGATGCACTTGTATCAATAAAGGAAATCATTTGGACCATCATGCACATACATGTAATACATGTGAAACAAACTTGATGGATCAACAATACAGTGATCTAGTGTTATTAATTAACCAAACATGTAAATGCACTAAACAAGCATGCATGTACACTAGTAGCAAGCAAGCAAAGTGCATAAGTGCTACTAATACAAGCAAGCAAGCAAAGTGCTACTGATAGAAACAAGCAAGAAAAGTGCTACTGATAGAAAGAAGCAAGCAATGAAGGAAAATGAAGAGAAGCAAGCAAGTACTATTGATACAAACCCTAATTAATAAGCAAGCAAGTAGCTTCTTCTCCAAGTGCTACTGATTCAAGCAAATACTGCTGATGGAAACCCTAATTAAGCATGTATGCCAGAAAGCAACATGTATGCTAGCAAGCAACATGTATGCTAGCAAGCAAGCAACATGAACTAGTGAATTGGTTTCATGTACACATGCTTAGACAGTCTGACAGCAAGCTAGCGGAGTATATCATGAGGACCTTCAAAACAACTAGATGTTGCCACTGGTAAAGCATGAAACAACTATAATTGCAGCAGTACAAAAGCAGATGAAAAAACAATACTCAACTATTGATTATGCTGCCTCTACACACCAAAAATGGCTACATACTAGATGACACAAGTTAAGACATTTCGACAATTAGAATCAACCTTTTATATTACAACACCCAAAATTATCTAGCACCAATCTAGTATATATTAAAACTAGTCATACTGCCTTAACACACCAGGAATTCCAATACCACAATATGTACTAAGCATTCTTGTGTTCATTCGAAAGAAGAACACAAGCTTCATGCACATATCATGAAAGAAGAACACTGCTCCGAACCCCAGTAGTGCTACTGATAGCAAAGTGCTACAGGCAATCAAGTACATGTTCATACTAACCCTAGTTGCAAGCAAGAAAGTGCATAAGTGCTACTAATACAAGCAAGCAAACATGGAAACTGCTACTGATAGAAACAAGCATAGTGCTACTGACAGTAACAAGCAAGCAAGGAAGTAAATTGAAGGGCAACAAACAAGCAAGTACCGTTGATACAAACAAGTAAGCAAGTAGCTTCTTTTCCAAGTGCTACTGATACAAGCAAGTAGTGATGTTTGAAACCTAATTGACCATCTATGCTAGCTGAGTAATTGAACCATATACAAGCAAGTACTGATACAAGCACCATGAACCAGACATCATCCACTTTCTCATCCCCTAAAATCATCCACTTCCTCATCCATCTCCATCCCCTAAAATCATGCACTTCCTCTCCAACATGAACCCTAAACCATGAAGCAGATCGAACGAACCACCATGAGGTCCTAACCCTAACCCCATGAACCCTAACCCTGACCCCATGAACCCTAACCCTAACCCCATGAACCAGAGGGAGATCATCCCCACACAACAATAAACATGAGCCCTAACCCTAACCCCAAGAACAGGGACCTACCGAACCACCAGGAGATCCTAACCCTAGAATATCCTAGCCCATGAGGGGGATCTACCAGAGGGGAGTTGGATCGACCAGAGGGGAGGTGGATCCACTAGAGGAGGGGAGATGGATCAAGGGGAGAAGTACCTAGGGGGAGATGATGTTGAAGATGCAGCGGTGCTCATCGTCAATCGCGCCGTCGTCGATGTAGCCGCCGCCATCATTGATGTAGTCGATGTATCCGCTGCCGTCATCGATGTAGTCGATGTAGCCGCCATCGTCGTAGATGTAGTCGATGTAGCCCCCGTCGTTGTCGATGTAGTCAATGTAACCGCCGTCGATGGAGGGCGGTGGGGCGGCGCAGCGGCGTGGTGGGGTGGCACGGAGGAGGGGAGGGAGTGGGAGCGGGGCGGCGCGGAGCAGGGAGGGGCGGCGCAACGGAATGGCGGGGCTGTGCGGAGGTGCGGGTATATGGTGTTCCCAGGGTATATGGGTATATATAGGAGGAAGAAGTACATCAATGGAGCAACGAGGGGCCCATGAGGGTGGAGGGCGCGCCCAGGGGGTAGGCGCGCCCCCCTACCTCGCGGCTTCCTCGTCTGTTGCTTGACGTCCACTCCAAGTCCTCTGGATCACGTTTGTTCCAAAAATCATGTTCCCGAAGGTTTCATTCCGTTTGATATCCTTTTCCTTCGAAACACTGAAATAGGCAAAAAACAACAATTTGGGATGGCCCTCCGGTTAATAGGTTAGTCCCAAAAATAATATAAAAGTGTATAATAAATCCCAAGAAACATCCAAAACATAATGTAATATATCATGGAACAATCAAAAATTATAGATAGGTTGGAGACGTATCAAGCATCCCCAAGCATAATTCCTGCTCATCCTCGAGTATGTAAATGATAAAAACAGAATTTTTGATGTGGAATGCTTCTTAGCATATTTTTCAATGTAACCATCTTAATTGTGGTATGAATATTCATATCCGAAAGATTCAAGATAAAAGTTTAATATCGACATAAAAGTAATAATAATTCAAGCATACTAACTAAGCAATTATGTCTTCTCAAAATAACATGGCCAAAGAAAGTTCATCCCTACAAAATCATATAGTTTGGTCATGCTCCATTTTCGTCACACAAGAATGCTCTCATCATGCACAACCCCGATGACAAGCCAAGCAATTGTTTCATACTTTAGTAATCTCAAACTTTTTCAATTTTCACGCAATACATGAGCGTGAGCCATGGATATAGCACTATGGGTGGAATAGAATATAATGATGGGGGTTATGTGGAGAAGACAAAAAACAAGAAAGTCTCACATCAACGCGGCTAATCAACGGGCTATGGAGATGCCCATCAATTGATGCTAATGTGAGGAGTAGGGATTGCCATGCAACAGATGCACTAGAGCTATAAATGTATGAAAGCTCAACAAAAGAAACTAAGTGGGTGTGCATCCAACTTGCTTGCTCACAAAGACCTAGGGCATTCGAGGAAGCCCGTTGTTGGAATATACAAGCCAAGTTCTATAATGAAAAATTCCCACTAGTATATGAAAGTGACAAAACAGGAGACTATTTATCATAAGGATCATGGTGCTACTTTGAAGCACATGTATGGAAAAAGATAGTAGCATTGCCCTTTTTTTTTTTTTTTTGGGCCTTTCTTTTTTTCTTTTGTCCTTTCTCTTTTTTTCAGAGGACAATGCTCTATGAATGATGATCATCACACTTCTATTTATTTACAACTCAATGTTTACAACTCGATACTAGAACAAAGTATGACTCTATATGAATGCCTCCGGCGGTGTACCGGGAAGGGCAATGAATTAAGAGTGAAATGTATGAAATATTATGAACGGTGGCTTTGCCACAAACACGATGTCAACTACATGATCATGCAACGCAATATGAAAATGATGAACGTGTCATGATAAACGGAACGGTGGAAAGTTGCATGGAAATATATCTCGGAATGACTATGGAAATGCCATAATAGGTAGGTATGGTGGCTGTTTTGAGGAAGGTATAAGGAGGTTTTGAGGAAGATATAAGGAGGTTTATGGGTTTTGGATGCACCGGCGAAGTTTGCACCAACTCTCAAGGTGAGAAAGGGCAATGCACGGTACCGAAGAGGCTAGCAATGATGGAAGGGTAAGAGTGCGTATAATCCATGGACTCAACATTTAGTCATAAAGAACTCACATACTTATTGCAAAAATCTATAAGTCATCAAAAACCAAGCACTACGCGCATGCTCCTAGGGGTATAGATTGGTAGGAAAAGACCATCACTCGTCCCCGACAGCCACTCATAAGGAGGACAATCAAAGAACACCTCATGTTTCAAATTTGTTACATAACGTTTACCATACGTGCATGCTACTGGACTTGCAAACTTCAACGCAAGTATCTCTCAAATTCACAACTACTCAGCTAGCACAACTTTAATATCACAACCTCCATATCTCAAAACAATCATGAAGCATCAAACTTCTCTTAGTATTCAACACACTCATAAGAAAGTTTTTTACTAGTCTTGAACACCTAGCATATTAGGACTAATGTCCCAATTAAAGCAAATTACCATGCTGTTTTGTAGGACTCTCAAAATAATATAAGTGAAGCATTAGAGGACAATAATTTCTATAAAACAAAACCACTGCCGTGCTCTAAAAGATATAAGTGAAACACTAGAGCCAAAACTATATGGCTCAAAAGATATAAGTGAAGCACATAGAGTATTCTAATAAATTCCGAATCATGTGTGTCTCTCTCAAAAGGTGTGTACAGCAAGGATGACTGTGGTGAACTAAAAACAAAGACTCAAATCATACAAGACGCTCCAAGCAAAACATATATCATGTGGTGAATAAAAATATAGCTCCAAGTAAAGTTACCGATGGACGAAGACGAAAGAGGGGATGCCTTCCGGGGCATCCCCAAGCTTTGGCTTTTTGGTGTCCTTAGATTACCTTGGGGTGCCATGGGCATCCCCATGCTTAGGCTCTTGCCACTCCTTATTCCATAATCCATCAAATCTTTACCCAAAACTTGAAAACTTCACAACACAAAACTGAACAGAAAATCTCGTGAGCTCTGTTCGCGAAAGAAAACAAAACACTACTTCAAGGTACTGTAATGAACTCATTCTTTATTTATATTGGTGTTAAACCTACTGTATTCCAACTTCTCTATGGTTTATAAACTATTTTACTAGCCATAGATTCATCAAAATAAGCAGACAACACAGAAAACAGAGTCTGTCAAAAACAGAACAGTCTGTAGTAATTTGTAACTAACGCAAACTTCTGGAACTCTAAAGATTCTTCCAAAATAGGAAGATCTAAATATTTTTTTATCGATCTACTGCCATTGGAATCCGTATTTTATCACGTTCTGGTGATTTTTAACAATTGTTTTCGTGAACAGAAAGTTTCTGGAATTTTCAGCAAGATCAAATAACTATCATCCAAGAAGATCCTATAGGTTTAACTTGGCACAAACACTTATTAAAACATAAAACCACATCTAACTAGAGGATAGATCAAATATATGTTCCTAAACAGAAACGAAAAGCAAAAAAACTAAAATAAAATTGGGTAGCCTCCCAACAAGCGCTATCGTTTAACGCCCCTAGCTAGGCATAAAAGCAACGATAGATCTAGGTATTGCCATCTTTGGTAGGCAATCCATAAGTGGCTCTCATAATAGATTCATAAGGTAATTTAATTTTCTTTCTAGGGAAGTGTTCCATGCCTTTCCTTAACAGAAACTGGAATCTAATATTCACTTCCTTCATATCAATAATTGCACCAATTGTTCTAAGGAAAGGTCTACCAAAAATAATAGGACATGAAGGATTGCAATCTAGATCAAGAACAATAAAATCTACGGGCACATATTTCCTATTTTCAACAATAAGAACATCATTAATTCTTCCCATAGGTTTCTTAATAGTTGGATCTGCAAGGTGTAAGTTCAAAGAGCAATCATCAAACTCGCGGAAACCTAACAAATCACATAAAGTTTTTGGAATCGTGGAAACACTAGCACCCAAATCACACAAAGCATAGCATTCATGATCTTTAATTTTAATCTTAATAGTAGGTTCCCACTCATCATAAAGTTTTCTAGGGATAGAAACTTCCAACTCAAGTTTTTCTTCATAAGATTGCATTAAAGCATCAACAATATGTTTAGTAAAAGCTTTATTTTGACTATAAGCATGAGGAGAATTTAACACAGATTGCAACAAGGAAATACAATCTATCAAAGAGAAATTATCATAATTAAATTCCTTGAAATCCAAGATAGTGGGTTCATTGATATATAAAGTTTTGACCTCTTCAATCCCACTTTTACCAATTTTTGCATCAAGACCTAAAAACTCCGAATTTTTGGGATGCCTTCTAGGTAAAGGTGGCTCATATCCAGTCCCATCATTATCAAGATTCATATTGCAAAACCAAGATTTAATAGGGGACACATCAATAACTTTTAGATCTTCATCTTTATTCTCATAAAAATTAGAAGAACACACTTTCACAAAGCAATCTTTCTTAGCATGCATCCTAGCGGTTCTTTCTTTGCACTCATCAATGGAAATTATCATGGCTTTGAGAGACTCGTTGATATCATGCTTAGGTGGAATAGATCTAAGTTTCAAAGAATCAACATCAAGAGAAATTCTATCTACATTCCTAGCAAATTCATCAATCTTAGGCAATTTTTCTTCAAGCAAAGCATTGAAATTCTTTTGAGAAATCATAAATTGTTTAACACTAGTCTCAAATTCAGAGGGCATCTTATTAAAATTTCCATAAGAATTGTTGTAGTAATTACCATAATTATTAGAGGGATTACTAGGATACGGCCTAGGATTAAAGTTTCCTCTATATGCGTTGTTACCAAAATTATTCCTACCAACAAAATTCACATCCATAGATTCATTATTATTCTCAATCAAGGTAGACAAATGCGTATCATTAGGATCAGAAGAAACAATCTTATTAGCAAACAATTTCATAAGTTCATCCATCTTTCCACTCAAAACATTAATTTCTTCTATAGCATGCACTTTTTTTACTAGTAGATCTTTCAGTGTGCCATTGAGAATAATTAACCATAATATTATCTAGGACTTTAGTAGCTTGTCCTAAAATGATTTCCATAAAAGTGCCTCCCACGGCCGAATCTAAAAGATTTCTAGAAGCGAAGTTCAATCCAGCATAAAAAATTTGTATAATCATCCACAAATAAAAACCATGAGTAGGGTAATTACGTATCATTAATTTCATTCTCTCCCAAGCTTGTGCAACATGTTCATGATCAAGTTGCTTAAAATTTATAATATCGTTTCCAAGAGAGATGATCTTAGCGGGAGGAAAATACTTAGAGATAAAAGCATCTTTGCACTTATTCCAAGAATCAATACTATTTTTAGGCAAAGATGAAAACCAAGATTTAGCACGATCTCTAAGCGAAAAATGAAATAGCTTCAATTTAACAATATCAGTGTCCACATCTTTCTTCTTTTGCATATCACACAAATCAGCAAAGCTATGTAGATGGGTAGCGGCATCTTCACTAGGAAGGTCGGCGAATTGATCTTTCATGACAAGATTCAACAAAGCAGCATTAATTTCACAAGATTCAGCATCGGTAATAGGAGAAATAGAAGCAATCATTGTTGTTGGTATTGGTAAAGTCACACAATTTAGTATTATCTTGAGCCATCGTGACAAGCAAGCAATCCAACACACAAGCAAACAAGAAGCAAGCAAAAAAAAGGCGAATGGAAAAGACAGGGCGAATAAAACGGCAAGGGTGAAGTGGGGGAGAGGAAAACGAGAGGCAAATGGAAATAATGTAATGTGAGGGATAAGAGTTTGTGATGGGTACTTGGTATGTCTTGACTTGTGCGTAGACTCCCCGACAACGGCACCAAAAATTCTTCTTGCTACCTCTTGAGCACTGCCCTGATTTTCCTTGAAGAGGAAAGGGTGATGCAGTAAAGTAGCATAAGTATTTCCCTCAGTTTTTGAGAACCAAGGGATCAATCCAGTAGGAGACCATGCTAGAGTCACACGCACCTACACAAACAAATGAGAACCTCGCAACCAACACGATAAGGGGGTTGTTAATCCCTTCACGGTCACTTACGAGAATGAGATCTGATAGATATGATAAGATAATGTTTTTGGTATTTTTATGATAAAGATAAATAAAGATGCAAAGTAAAATAAACGGCAATAGAAATAGCTAAGTGTTGGAAGATTAATATGATGGAAAATAGACCCGGGGGCCATAGGTTTCACTAGTGGCTTCTCTCAAGATAGTATAAGTATTACGGTGGGTGAACAAATTACTGTCGAGCAATTGATAGAATTGAGCGTAGTTATGAGAATATCTAGGTATGATCATGTATATAGGCATCACGTCCGTGACAAGTAGAACGAAACGATTCTGCATCTACTACTATTACTCCACACATCGACCGCTATCCAGCATGCATCTAGATTATTAAGTTCATAAAAACAGAGTAAAGGTTTAAGCAAGATGACATGATGTAGAGGGATAAACTCATGCAATATGATATAAACCCCATCTTTTTATCCTCGATGGCAACAATACAATACGTGCCTTGTTGCCCCTGCTGTCACTGGGAAAGGACACCACAAGATTGAACCCAAAGCTAAGCACTTCTCCCATTGCAAGAAACATCAATCTAGTAGGCCAAACCAAACTGATAATTCGAAGAGACTTGCAAAGATAACCAATCATAGATAAAAGAATTCAGAGGAGATTCAAATATTTTTCAAAGATAATCTTGATCATAAACGCACAATTCATCGATCTCGACAAACACAACGCAAAAGAAGAGTTACATCAAATAGATCTCCAAGAGAATCGAGGAGAACTTTGTATTGAGACCCAATGAGAGAGAAGAAGCCATCTAGCTAATAACTATGGACCCGAAGGTCTGAGGTAAACTACTCACACATCATTGGAGAGGCTATGGTGTTGATGTAGGAGCCCTCCGTAATCAATGCCCCCTCCGTCAGGACGCCGTAAAAGGCCCCAAGATGTGATCTCACGGGTACAGAAGGTTGCTGCGGTGGAAATAGGGTTTTGGCTCTGTATATGATGTTCCCAGGGTATATGGGTATATATAGGAGGAAGAAGTACGTCGGTGGAGCAACAAGGGGCCCACAAGGGTGGAGGGCACGCCTAGGGGGGTAGGCACGCCCTCTACCTCGTGGCTTCCTCGTATATTGCTTGACGTCCACTCCAAGTCCTCTAGATCACGTTTGTTCCAAAAATCACGTTCCCAATGGTTTCATTTCGTTTATACTCCGTTTGATATCCTTTTCCTTCGAAACACTGAAATAGGCAAAAAAACATCAATTTGGGCTGGGCCTCCGGTTAAAAGGTTAGTCCCAAAAATAATATAAAAGTGTATAATAAAGCCCAATAAACATCCAAAACAGAATATAATATAGCATGGAACAATAAAAAATTATAGATACATTGGAGACGTATCAGCAAGCAACCCCTCGTATTCAGCAGTGTTGTTTGTTGACATGTCCCTGGGAAAGTGCATTTGGATTACATACTTGAGGTGCTCTCCGGTGGGTGCAACGAGCAGCACACCAGCACCGCCGCCTTGCAGCGAGAAAGCCCTGTCAAAGTACATAATCCAGTTGCCACTTGTTTCCTTGCCGGGGAGAGTTGTCTCCTAGATCTCTTCGTCGGGCGTTGGTGTCCATTCGGCAATGAAATTTTCCAAGACCCTACTCTGGATTGTCGAAATACATTCAAACTTCAAACCAAAGCTTGACAGTTCCAAGGTCCATTCCACAATCCTCCCGGTTGCGTCTGGGTTATGCAATATACGTTGCAACGGGAGGCGGGTGACGACGGTGATTTCGTGGGCTTGGAAGTAATGACACACCTTCCTCGAGGACATAAGGAGGCCGAAGAGCAATTTCTGCATGCCAGAGTACCTTGACCTAGCCCCCTGCAAGAGGGAGCTGACAAAGTAAACTGGGTGCTGCATCATCTTCTTCTGCACCACACCATTAGGTTGCACAGGCCTCGTCCTGCCCGCGTCAGGCTCTGCCGGGGCCTTGCCTCGCCGGCACCAGGCCCTGCCGGGGGAAGCCCTGGCTCCTCATCCGCCCGTCTTGCCGTTGCTGCTGCCTCTTCGTCGACCTCCCTCTGTGCCACTAGCGCGGCGGTAACCACTTGGTTCATCACCGCTAGATACAACAGCAACGGCTCTTGTGGTTTAGGCGCAACTAGTATTAGTGTAGGGGAGATGTATTTCTTCAAATCCTGTAGTGCCGCTTCGGCCTCTAGGTCCGCTCCATTGGGCCCGCCTTCTTCAAGTTTTTGAAAAAGGGAAGGGCATGCTTGGCAGACTTGGAAATGAACCTTCTCATGGCGACAACGTAGCCAGTGAGCCGGCGCACATCCTTGATTCGCTTAGTTGCCTCAATTTGCTCAATGGCCTTGATCTTATTTGGATCCGCCTTGATCCCGTGCTGTGACACAAAGAACCCGAGAAGTTTGCCAGACGGAACACCGAAGACGCACTTCTCAGGGTTCAACTTGAGGTCGATCTTGCGCAGGTTCGCGAACGTCTCTTCCAAATCTTGTATGAGTGTCGCCCTGTCCTTGGTTTTGACCACTATGTCATCCATATAAGCTTCCATATTTCTATGCAGCTAGGGTTCAAAACCAATTTGGACTGCTCTTGCAAATGTTGAGCCAGCACTCTTCAACCCGAAAGGCATTCGCAAAAAGCAAAATGTACCACATGGGGTGATGAATGATGTCTTCTCTTCATCTTCGATTGTCATGAAGATCTGGTGGTATCCTGAGTAGGCGTCGAGGAACGACAACAAGTCACACCCAGCCGTGGAGTCAATAATCTGGTCAAGGCGCGGCAACGCAAAAGGGTCCTTTGGACAAGCTTTATTGATATCCGTGTAATCAATACACAGCCTCCACTTTCCATTTGCATTGCACACTACCACTGGATTGGCTAACCACGTCGGATGGAGTTCTCCCCTCACCAAGCCTGCCGCTTCTAACTTCTTGATCTCCTCTGTGATGAACTCCTGCCGCTCCAAATGTTGCTTCCTGACCTTCTGCTTGACGGGTTGCGCACGAGGACAGACAACAAGATGGTGCTCAATCACCTCCCTGGGAACGACGGGGATGTCGGATGCTTGCCATGCAAACACATCGACATTCATCCGCAGGAAGGTGACGTGCGCACTTTCCTATTTGCTGTCAACGGAGGAGCTTATGGTGAAAGCCCCTGCCGTGCCATCCTCCTTGACGGACACCTTCTTGGTCTCTGGTGGCGCAGCTCTGGATTTATTGCTCTTGTCGGTGGAGCTCTCTGGCACGTCCTCGACGGGAGCACAACACTCTGAAGAGGTGCGCTTGCCGGAGTGGGTGCGGGCGGTCTTGCCGGTCTTCTTCCCTCCCGGGGCTTTAGCGGCAGGGGCAAGTGCCTTGGCGGCAGTCGCTTCAACTGCCTCCCGGTAGAGTTGGTCAGTGCAGATCAGCACATCCTTCTTGTCACAGGGGACGGTGATGATGATCATCGGCCTAGGCATCTTTAGCGTGTTGTAGGTGTAATGTGACGCCGCCATGAACTTAGCTAGTGCCGGGCGGTAGAGGATCCCTTTGTAGGGCAAGGGGATCTCGGCTACATCGAAAACAATTCTCTCCATCCTCTAGTTCAACTCACCTCCAAACGTCACGGGCAGCGTGACCTTACCCTTCGGCTGGCTCCTTCCCGGGTTGATCCCTTGAAACGTGCCTACTTCTTCAAGGTCTCCATCAGGAATCTGTAGCCTTTTGATCACAACTGGCGAGATCAAGTTCAGATCGGCCCCTCCGTCAACTAGCATTTTTGTCACCTTGAGGTTTCGTATTGTTGGCGAAACCAACAACGGAAAGCACCCGACCGCAGTCGTGCGATCAGGGTGGTCCTCGACGTAAAAAATGATAGGCGTGCCGGACCACTTCAGTGGCTTTTGAGCATCGAATGATGGTTCCGCTGCTGTGATCTCACGTGCCCATTGCTAGAGCTGGCAGTGAGAAGTGTGCAGCAAGGCGCCACAGTCAACGCACATGGCCTCCGTAGCTTTCTGGAACTCCTTCTCGCCCGACTTGTCATGCTCGTCATGACTGTCGTCTTCCTGCTTCTTGTCGCGGCCCCGAGCGGGCCTCTCTTGCTGGCTATCCTTGCCGCGGCGACCCCCCTGGCCGCTACACTTCTTGCCGGTTCATTCGGCACCATCCTGACTCTTCTCCTTGTCCCGCCACTCGTACTCAGCCTTTTGCTTCTCAGCAAGCATCTCAACCTGTCGGCAATTCTGGATGTCATGGCCCTTGGTGCGGTGGATCTTGTAGTACTGCTTGTCGGAGCCTCCTGGCTTGTGGGCAGCCGCGAAGGCCCGGCAAGCGGCGCACCCGGCAATCTCCTTGCCGGGGTCGTCTTCCTTGGCCTTCGTGGCAGTGCCGGTGTCCTCAGATCCTTCAACGGCAAGAACAGTCTTGCCCCTACGCTTCCTGTTGCAGTGCCGGCCCTTCTTCGTCGGGGTGGATGTGCCTTCGCCTTCGAGCGCACCCATCGGCCAGAACATAAAGTTCGGCCACATCTTTGACCTTGTTCATCGCCAACACTTCACGCATATTCCGGTTGCGCACATTCTGGTGGAATGCGCTGATCATGACGGCATGATGAACATCGGGGATGTTGTACTGCACCCGGCTAAATCTCTGGATGTACTTGCGCAGGGTTTCACCTTCTTTCTGGGGGATGATATGCAAATCGCATGCCTGGCCATGAGCTTGGTGGCCCCCCGTAAAGGCGCCAATAAACTCATGGCACAAATCCGACCAAGAAGAAATAGAATCCACCGGCAAGTGCATCAACCATGACATGGCATTGGGTTTAAGCGCCAACGGGAAGTAATTGGCAAGCACCTTATCATCACGAGCTCCAGCAGCTTGCATGGCAATGGTGTAGATGCTGAGGAACTCCGACGGATGGGTCTTGTCGTTGTACTTCTCGCTGACGTCGGGCTTCAACGTGCGGCGGGAGGGCCACTGGAACTGCCGCAGCTCACGGGTAAAGGCTAGGCAACCCACCTCATAGGGTAGGACACCAGAGCCCCCTGGTGCTGGGTGGTCCGTAGTGGGACCAGCCCGCCTATCTGACTGGTGGCGCGCATCGCGCCGGCGCTCGATGGTGGTTCGAGTGTCTTCATGGGCTCGGCCCCGAAGAACTTGGCGCTGATCGCGGTGGGTCCGTGGGTCAGACGACGCTATGGAAATGTTATCACAAGAGTCATCACGATGGACCGATACCCGCGGTCGCTGGCGTGGAGGAGGAGAGTGCACCGTGGGCGCAGCACCTCCGGTCCTTCCACCACTGGCATGTGGTGGCTCGACGGAACGCCGCCTGAGGGCCCTGCTGGTCGTGGCTCATCTTTGTTGGCAACGTCGATGAGGCTTCGGATGGTGGCTCTCCATTCGTCGAGCTTTTCCACGGCAGGGGGGAAATCGAGGAGCAACTACGCGCATGCCAAGGCTTCTGCTGGCGTGGGTGGCGGCAAAAGCTGCGTGGACTATGACACGCTCCGGCTTCTAAACACGTTAGAAAGGAGCTCTATCACGGCCCGGCGGTTGTGCGCCATTTTCGCCAGCGTCTCGGCGTGCATGCTGGCCTTCTACGTCCCGCGAATGAAGCGCAGGACTCTTCCCACGGCGGCGCCCAGGGTCACCAGCATGGTGACGCTACTCATCGCGCACAACCTGGGAGGAGCGCGTCGTGGGCGCCGGCATAGGCGTCCTGGAAGTCACCGCGCCGCCCTTAGGTGGCACGACGCCGCCCCTGGAGGGCCCCGCGCCGCCTGCGGGGGGGGGGGGAGGGGGCGGCTCCGTCTTTGGATTTGGCGGCGTGCGGTCCGTCGTCTCATGCACGAACGACGCCGCTCGCCCGGCTTTGACTGCAGGAACGATGCGGTTGTTCGCGCGACGCGCCTCGGCTCCCGTCCGCGATCGCCCCGCCACTCGCCCGCATTGGTACGGGCCGTTCGGCTCCCGACGAAGCGATTGCCATAATCGTCTTCTTCTTGGGAGCCATGGCAATGAAGAACTGCTAAACTAGCTGCTAGACCAGATTTTCACAACTGCGCCCCCTACCTGGCGCGCCAAACATGTCGGTGGGAACGACTCCTGTGGGATCACTGGGACCGCTTCTACGGTTGGCGGGCGCTGGGTCGTGCAAAGAGCAGGTCTAGGAGCCAGCACAAAGATCGTTTACCCAGGTTCGGGCCGCAAGGATGCGTAAAACCCTAGTCCTGTTTTGGTGTGTATTTGAGTCTTCTTGAGTTCTTGAACTAGCTATGGTGCGTCTCTAGTACAAAATATCTGAATCCCTCTCCTGGACGCCTCGGGCCTTGTTTTATAGACAAAAGCGGTTGCCACAGTGGCACACAGGAGATGGAAAGGTGTACAGTACACAAGCTTATCGCATGTCATTACAGGACAAGACCCATTAAATGCGCTTCTTAGGTGTCCCGTTGCTTTATTGGGGGCAGCAGCGAGGCCTGTCCCATCCGTTGCCGCTCCGTCTTGCTCCGACACGCGTCCAGGCCAACGAGGCATGCAGCGCCACGTAGGCTGGCAGGCTGCTGAGATGGCGTGGTGGTAGAGTCTTCATGAAAATTTGCATGCCACCACGTAGGTGTTCGCTGAGTTGGCCTGGAAGCCGCACGTCGCCATGCAGCTGCTTGCCCAGCTGGCTGGGCTGGCAGTTGCATGGGAACGGCGGTGGAGTCTTGGCAGACGCGGGCCTGGCTGCGGCCTTGTACGTGTCTTCGGCAAGGGCCTTGTCAGGGCCCCGGCAAGGGTCTTGCCGTGGCATCGCGGTCGTCCCCTGCAAGGATCTTGCGGGGGGTCTCGTGGATCTCTTCAGCAAGGATCTTGCCGAGGATCGCCGTTTTCTGGTCCTCATCTTATCTTGTATGTTTATGATCTTGACAAAGATCTGCATGCCATCACGGAGGTGCCTCCCGAGTCTGGGTTCCAAACGTGGTTGTTGGCATCTTGAACCCTTGGGCTCAAAGTGGCTTGCTCTGCTCGCGTTGGGTAAGTTGCCGCGGCAAGGGTCTTGCCGGGGGAGTCCGCCTCGCTCTATTGCTCTTTGTGTCTTTGGTCTTGGCGTTGTTTTGCCCGTCTTGTGCTTCTGTTCCCTCCCTTTGTCCTGCTAAGTGTGGCGCAGGCGTGGTCCTGACTGCGCGTGCACAGGTAGAGGGGTAAAAAGAAAAGCCCCTATTTTTGTACACCGACAAGTTTCCTTATATATAGATCACACGCAATCGTCCTGCATGGCACAAAATTCTTCTTTTTCTGGAATTAGTCTATGCCATCATGAAGTTTACTAACTCATATTGGCCCAGTCAGCGCCGCCAAGTACTTTCCCACGACACGCGATGACCGACGGCGAACGTCAAAGCCGAAGAAGCGAGCCGATGCTATCTGACCGATCCACCCATAGTGCAAAGCTAGCTTCCTTTAGCTAATCTTGCTCTTGATCGATCAAGCGTCCTAGTTGCTGCAACCAACACAAAAACAGCACACGTACATACACAACGACGAGCCGGCCCGGAAGCACGCATGACTCAAGATGGCAATGGGGCCCCGAAACCCGCGTCCCCGTGGGTTTTTACTCTATTAGGGGACGGGGATGGGCATCTTTTCATCTCCGCGGGGCTGTTGTTGGGCACATTATACAACCCGACACGTTTCGTGGGTTTACACCCGTTTCGGTAGTCCCCGAACCCGAATCCCGGCAATACCCGCGAAATTACATTATTTTTTTATCACCGTAGTCATCTTATCCCCGAAATCTTAGAGGCCTTGATGTGTTCACAAGATTGGATAAGAAACAAATATAAAGGTGTGTCTTTCTTAAATATCATCATAAAGTTTATCATCATCTTGTTGCAATATTTCATAAGATGTTCGTTACTACTTATTTGATTCTCATAGATGCTGACAATGAATAAGGACAAAGTTTTTGGACTTGTGCATATTTTTCTCATGTTTAACTTTAGCTTGAGCGAGTTTTGATCTTTTCTAGTACTTGGCACTTTGATTTGGCATTGGAAGATTTGAAGATGGTCGTTTGGAGGCTTGGAGATGTGAAAGATGCCATGATGATTCCAACTTTAAAGTGATTTGTGAACTATTAGTTCTACTTCAGAACTTATATAGCTGTTGAACCATCTACTATTGTTTTTTGTTGAAATTTACTCAAGTTATGCTGCTGAAATGTGCTTGTTTTGTTGTTGAAGTGTTATTCTTTGTCGCCACTATGTTTGTTTAAATATTTTGATTTTATCGTGGGTTCCCCGTGGGTTCCCCGAAACCCGGTGGATTTAGGGGACGGGCAGAAAACTAGCCCTGCAGACGGTGATGGGGACGGGGACGGGTTTATGATTTTCTCGTGGGGATGGGTTTGGGAAGGCAAAACCCGATGGGTTTCGTCCCCGTTGCCATCTTGACGCATGACGTCCTAGTTGCTACTCGGTTTGCTATATTCTAGTTCTACCAGAATACATGTACGTACACGAATCGGACGCACAGCGGCTGACGGGGAGTAAGTCGTGTTTAACTCCAACAATTACCCCCTAAACACGATGTCCTCATGTTATAACTCGGATGCCGATCCTTCATTGCATATCCAAGAACTTTTCTTGAGTCAAAGCCTTGGTCAAGATGTCCACCAGCTGATCATCGATGCAACCGTAGTTGACATTCATCTTACCTTCTTCCGCACAATCCTTTGTATAGTGATATATCGTATTAATGTGCCTACTCCTGTCATGCCGCATTGGATTCTTGGGTAGAAAAATTATAGACTTACTAACAATGCTGAGCACCACTTGTTCCTGGTCTCGATTCATGAGATCACGATGTAGCCTTCCTAGCCACACACCTTGACACTCTGCTTCATTTGAAGTCGATGACACTACTTTCTGCTTTCATGATAGCCAGCTTACTACGCTTCCATCAAGGAAATATGCCACGCCCGAAGTATTTTTATGGTCGTCAAGAATTCCTTTCTTGCCACTACCAATATAGCCGAGTAGTTTCACCATCTCCTTCTTGCTCAGCTCAAGACGTGGTTTCATTGAAGTGTTTGGATCATAATATTTCATGCCACAGCTTTCAAGTATCTTCCTTGGGTATGCCTCCTGGCATAGTGTGATCCCCTCCGGCTTTTGATGCCCTCGATCCTGAGGTTGCAACTCAATACACCTAAATCATCCATCTTAAAAAGCTTCTTCATTTATAGCTTGAATGTTGCAATCACCTCTTCATATGCTATAGTTATCAATAAGTCATCGACATAGATGCCAACTAGTAGATGATCCTTTCCTTCACCTCTCTTGTATATTGCATGCTCCAATGAGGCTTTCTCAAATCCAAGGGAAACCAATGTATGATCAAGTTTGATGTTCCACTTCCAAGGGTCTTGCCGCAGCCCGTACAAGACTTTGTGTAACTTCAGTACTTTGTGCTCTTCTCCTTTTTGATGAATCCCGATGGCTGATTCACATACACATCTTCTTCTAATTCGCCATTCAAAAACACGGACTTTACATCCATGTGATGTATCTTTCATGATTCTTGAGCCGCGAGAGCAACGAGTAATCTCACCGTTTCCATCTTTGCAATGGGAACGGACACTTCTTTGAAGCTCACACGTTCATCTTGCACGTACTCTTTGACTACTAGCGTCGCTTTGTGCTTTACACAATTCCCTTCGGCATCTTTCTTGACCTCCAATTCCCACTTGAGATCCATGGATTATTCATTGTTAGGAAGATCCACAAGTTCCAATGCATTGTTGTCGTGGATCGACCTCAGCTGCTCCTCCATAGCTTGACGCCAACACTTCTTTGTGTTTGCATCCTCGAATTCTGCTGGTTTCTCGGCGTTTACTACATACTATTGCCCACTACTGTTCACCTCTAATGGGTCAAGCGTCGGAAGAGTTTTCTCCGGATATGGCTATAACACTGGCTGTAAAAGTACGGATGTTCTTAGTAATGTCCTTTCCTGCAGTACTGTCTAACGTGTGACAGGTACCAGCGTCTCTTGCTGCACGTCCAAGTGCATCACGTGTCTCTGAAGCTTGAATACCTAGTGGAGCCCCACGCATTGGGCCTTGGCCTCCGTTCGGCCTAGCAAGCAAAGTGGCTGGGTTACTGCTGCTGCAGCCATCAAGCCCAGCGCTTAGGCCACCAAGTGGTGGTGGTGCGTCACCAGCTTGTAGACCGACCACCCTGGCTGAGTTGCTGCTTCCTGGCCGAGCACACGCGCTGCGACCTAACAATGATACTACTCGGTTTGCTATATTCCCGTTCTACAAGGATACATGTACGTACACGAATCGGACACACGCCAGCCGACGGGGAGTAAGTCGTGTTTAACTCCAACAATCACCTCCCTAAACACAACATCGTCATGTCATAACTCGGACATCGATCCTTCTTCACATCTTCAAGAACTTCTCTCGTTCCAAAGGCTTGATCAGGATGTATGCCAACTTAGGTCTCAAATGGCTATGAGTGAACCGTTAGGCCCTCTCCCTGGCGACGGCCCGAGCTCCCCGCCGCGGGTGCCCGTGGCTCCGGCCACCGAGGGCTGGGAAGTGGTTCGGCGCGGTGCTTGGCCCTCCCCGGCGCGGACGGGGCCGGCCCTAGGGGTCGGCGCGGCGGTGGCGCCTGTGGGGGGGCGTTTCTGGTCACTGGCTGCGCTTGACTCGGAGGATGAGGAAGACGAGGGTGCGGAGGACGAGGACCGCGATGTGCTGTCGGAGAGGCCGTCGCTTGGCGATTTCGTGGCCCGTGCGCAAGCGGAGGGGAGCGGCGCCGCGAGGGAGCGCCGCCGTTTCGC
The DNA here is from genome assembly GCF_018294505.1 of Triticum aestivum. Lineage (NCBI taxonomy): Eukaryota > Viridiplantae > Streptophyta > Magnoliopsida > Poales > Poaceae > Triticum > Triticum aestivum. Next base: position 706,913,079 of record NC_057800.1, read on the forward strand.
TCCGGGCGGCAGGGGCTCGCGTGTGACCGCCGTCCGTGCGTGGAGACCTTCCCTGTCCACGGACAGGGGCTCGGCGTCCCCTGGGGACGCCGCGCAGGGCATTCGGGCGAAGGCGGCGATGGCTCTCTTGGCTCCGTTGGAGTCGGTGGAGGAGTGGCCGGGCCTGCCGGCGCCGGCGTCGGCCGATAGGGGGCAGGCGGTGGCGGCTGCCCCGCTGGCGGTGGCGGACGGATCGGCCTCTCGGCTGGCTAGGGTTGCCGGTCCTGGGCCCGGGGGAGAGGTGGGCCGGGCGGCTAGCGGTTCGGCCCACCCGCCTAGGCTGAAGGGGACTGGTGTCGGCCCAACCGCGGGGGGGGGGGGGGGCCTGTGCTCCCGTCGGGAGTGGGGGGCAGGCTTCATCTGGGCCTGTGGGGCATGCCCGGCCCGCCCTGGGCCTGCCTCAGCCTCGGCCCAGGAATGGCGCTTATATATGGCTCCGGCACGGGTGCCGCGACCCCTCATTAGGATTTCCCGCAGCCAAATCTGAGGTGCGGCGCTGGGCTCACCTTGCTCGCATTATCCACCCTGTTCCCCCCCTGCCCCTCTCCATTTCGTTTGCGGCGGCGGTGATGAGCGGGTGGCGTGCGGAGAAGAGGCCCATGGAGCCCCCGATCTCGGATGGGGAACGGCGGCGCGAGCGAGATCTGCGGGACAGGGCGAAGAAGGAGATGCGTGCGCGGTCAAGCGGACGAGGTGAGCGGAGCACAGAGCAAGAGGGGCGAGAGGGGGATTGGGGTCCTCCTCCCCCGTGGTGGATCCAGCAACAAGAGCGCAGGAAGAAGAAGAAGGAGATGGCGCGGCGCAGGGAGCTCGAGCGCAAGTCCGTGGATCTCCCCAACTATGGTGGTGGCCATGGGGATCCCTTGACCAAGAAGCCAAGGGCGGCAACCGAACCTCTGGCGGTGGCTCTCCCCCCGGGAGCGAAGGGTACGGCGGGTGAGCCCATCCCAGTGGAGGACGCGTCGGAGGCGCCGGAGGTGGAGTGCTTCAAGTGCGGGCGGCATGGGCACTACCAGTCCAAGTGCAAGTTTCAGCCACTGTGCGTGCTTTGCAAGGAAGAAGGGCACGCTTCTGCGTACTGTCCGACGCGGGGCCGGCAGCCTAGTCTGCAGATCATGGGGAGTGCCATTTCTCGCGAAGGGTTTTTCTGCCTGCAGTTCGAAGAGGAGGCGGAGGATGAGTGCCCCCCGAGGCTCTCGGTAGGCAACGCTGCGATCCTGTCTGCAGAGCCGGGCCGTCTGAACCTGCGGATCCTCAAGCAGGAGCTCAAGCACATGGTCACCGGGGATTGGGACTGGCAAGTCACCCAAGTTGGTGGCGACGACTTCATGGTGGAGTTCCCCTCCGCTGATCTTCTCCACATGGCTCGGACTAGTGGGAAGTTGTTCCTCTCCATCAATGACATCACCGCTAGGGTGCGTGATGTGGCCCATGAGGTGGTTCCCCTGTTGGTTATGCCAGAAGCTTGGGTGCGGCTTCACGGGATCCCGGAGAAACATCGCAAGACCGAGCGTATCAAGGAGGCGTTCAAGATGCTGGGTCGGCCAATCATGGTGGATGAGCTCTCCATCATCAAAGTGGGCCCGGTGAGGATGAAATTGGCCTGCAAGTCTCCGGCCAAGCTGAACGGCATGGTGGAGGTGTAGTTCAACCACGAAGGTTATCAGATCAGAGTCGAGCTGGAGCAGCCCTCGCGCAGGTTGGGGCCTGGCGGAGGGGCTCCGGGGGCGGGTCCCTCCGCCCCGCCGCCTGACAACCACAACGGCAACAGCGGGCATCACAAGGCTGGCCCCACTGCGGACAATCCCTCCAAGGCTGCTGCCAATGGTGCGGGTCTGCCCAAGGCTGCGGTGGTGGTGCCATCGAAGGGTGTGGCTGGCTCTGAAGCGAAAGCCGACGGCCAAGACACGATGATGTGCGAGGTGGCAGATGAACAAGAAGACAGTATGCAAGACACGTCCATTGATACGGAGACATGGGAGAAGCTGGGCGTGCTCGTGACTCAAGATACGGCGGTGAGCCTTCACCCCCTCGCTCGCTCCCTGGACTCGTCCTTTGAGGTGCTGGGTGAGCAAGTGAACCTGCCTCTGGTGGCCATGGAGACCGCGGCCGCGCCTGCCTCCCCGCAGCCTATTGGGGGTACGGGGTTGGAGTGTGTCCCCTTGGATGCGGAACCCACTCCGGCCTCCGAGCGGCGTCTGTCAAGCGGCTCCGGGCGCCAGAACAAGAAGACAGCTGGGAGGAAGACTGTGAGCAAGCATGCGGAGGCGGCTGCAGCGGGATCAGGGTCAGCGTTGGGTAGTGAACTGGGGGTGGAGCTGGCGGCGTCGGGGCCGGCGTCCAAGGCCAAGCGTACAAGGGCAACTCCGGCGGCGTCTCGGGCTCCTAGCATGCGTGCCAAGGCCAAGCTAGGGGACATGACGTCTCTGGAAAGCGCCAAGCTCCGTGCGGCAGATAAAAACATGGATGTTGCAGGTAACCCATCACCCTCTTTTAAGATCCTGAATGCTTTTTCCGATGATCATCTTGCTGAGATCCTCCATGGTAGCGGAGTTGCGGTAGATGATACGCAGTTAGACATTATTTCGCTTGTGAGAGCGCGTGAAGAAGCTCAGGCTGCCCTCGCGGCTGCGGCTGCCAGGGAAGCACAGATCCAGCCCGTGGATGGCGGGTCTGCGGCACCAGTAGGGGCTGGTGTTGTCACGGTGCCCACCGAGGGAGACGATGCCTGGATGGCCTCGGACCTGCCCTCTTCCAGCTGAGCTCCGGCTCGGAAATGAGTGGCCAAGGCGGTGAGCTCATGTGGAGTTCGCCTGCGCAATCGAATAATCTGATGAGGTACCTTTTCTAGAACATTCGTGGGTGTGGGCATTCGGGTCGGCGTACGCAGCTGCGTGAGTACATGTCTAAAGAACGCATCGACTGCGTTGCGCTCCAAGAGACGATTAAGGTTGATTTTTCGTATAGAGACCTAGTTGCGTACGACCCTCTGCTGCGTTTTGATTGGTTCTGGTCTCCTTCGGTGGGCCTCTCTGGCGGCCAACTGATGGGTTGTAATAAGGATGCTTTCGATGTCGTTTCGTGGGAATCTGGTGTGTTTTATATCGCTGCCACTGTGAGACACCGGGTTTCTCTGGCATCGTGGGTCATCGTTAGTGTATATGGGCCGGCTAATCATGTGCGTTCTGCTGAGTTCTTGGGAGAACTCACAGTGCTGGTGGGGGCCAAACAAGCGTCTAACTTACCAGTTTTGGTGGGTGGTGATTTTAACTTGATCCGCTCGGGGCGGACAAGAACAATGACAACATTGATTGGGCTAGGGTGTCCCTGTTCAATAATGCCATCGCGACAGCGGCCCTTAGAGAAATTGCGCGTACTAGGGCTAGATACACGTGAACGAACAAGCAGCGGGATCCAGTGCGCTGTGTCCTTGATCGCGTCTTCTGTTCTTGCGACTGGGAGGCTCTTTTCCCCCTGTGTACCCTCGTGGCTGAGACACGCATTGGATCAGACCACGTCCCGCTGGTTCTCTCCTCAGGGGAGGAGAGTAAACGCCGAAGCCGTAGGTTCTTTTTCGAGACAACGTGGTTCGAACACGAAGGTTTCGGCCAACTTGTCTTGAACCGTTGGTCCCTGATAGGTAATCAGGTCGGTCGTCACCGAGGACCAGTCGAGTTTTGGTCCTCGGCGGCCACTGCCTTGCGGGCTTTCCTCAGGGGATGGGGAGCCAATCATGGCAGTGAGTCTAAACGGGCCAGGGAGTGCATAGTTGGCGAAATTGCCCTCCTTGACGCCCAGGCGGACGTTAGACCCTTCTCAGGGGACGAGTGGGAGCTTAGATACCACTTGGAGAATCAAGTCTTGGCTATTCTCAGAGAGGAGGAGGAATATTGGCGCCGTAGGGGCGGCGTCAAGTGGGTCGTCAAAGGCGACGCCAACACGGGATACTTCCATGCGTACGCTAACGGGCGGAAACGCAAAAGCACGATTCTTAGGCTGCAGTCCGAGGGCGGTACTCTGGTCACCCAAAACGAGATAGTTGCACACATTTTTGCCTTCTTTGTGGAGCTGCTGGGTACGGCTGAAACAAAGAATTTAAGCCTCAGGGAGGACTTGTGGGGTTGGCACGAGCGGGTCTCGCAACAGGAAAACGACGCCTTGATGGTGTCCTTTTCACCCCAAGAACTCGACCGCGCGTTAGCAGGGATGAAGAACCACACGGGCCCTGGGCCGGATGGTTGGCCGGTGGAGTTCTTCAAACGGTTTTGGCCGTCGCTCAAGGACTTGTTCCTTGCGATCCTCAATGGGTTTGCCCTAGGTACGGTGGACCTGGCAAGGCTCAACTACGGTGCTATCTGCTTGATCCCCAAGGTTAAAGGGGCTGATACTATTAAGCAGTTCCGGCCGATCACGCTCATTAACGTCCCTTTCAAGATATGCGCGAAAGCCTACGCATCCAGGTTAGCACCGGTCGCTCAACGTGTTATTAGCAAAAGCCAGACCGCTTTCCTGAAAAACAGGAACATTCTGGAGGGGCCTATAGCTCTCACAGAGGTAATTCATGAGGTGAAGCGTACGCATGGACAGGGTGTCATTCTCAAACTCGATTTTGAGAAAGCGTACGACCGAGTAAACTGGGAGTTTATTCGGGAGGTCCTCCTCAAAAAGGGTTTTGAGGCAGGGTTTGTTCACCAGATCATGTACCTGATCTCGAGTGGCAACACTTCGGTCATAGTCAATGGTGACATGGGCAAATTCTTCCGCAACCGGAAAGGACTGCGACAAGGCGACCCCATTTCCCCCCTAGTTTTTAATTTTGTGGCGGACGCCTTGGCAGCTATGTTGTCCAAAGCAAGGGAGGCTGGACACATTACAGGGCTGGTGCCACACCTCATCCCAGGTGGGGTGACGCACCTCCAATACGCTGACGACACTCTGTTGCTCTTCAATCCGGACGACCATAGCATTCCCTCGATTAAGTTACTGCTACTAGCTTTTGAGCTCCTCTCCGGACTCAAGATCAACTTTCATAAAAGCGAGGTCTTCACCATGGGGCTTGACGGCCTGCAAAGCACTCGTGTCGCCAACCTGCTTAATTGTAAGCTGGGGAGCTTTCCAATTAAGTACCTTGGGCTCCCTATATCGCACCGCAAACTCTCTATAGTAGAGTGGGAGCCTCTTTACGGGAAAGTGGCCAACAGAGTAAGTCCGTGGCGTGGGAGATTCCTGTCGTCTGCCGCTAGGCTCATCCTGACGAACTCGAGTTAACGGTGTGCACGCCAAACTAGACACACCTAGAGCTCGGTTCTTTTGGGAAGGAGCCGGAGTTAAGAAGAAGTATCACCTAGTTAAGTGGGCAGCAGTCTGCAGGCCTAAAGAATTGGGCGGATTGGGAATTCTCAACTCCAAACTGATGAATGTGGCTCTCCTTGCCAAATGGTGGTGGAGGCTGGCCCAAGATGAGTCGGGGCTTTGGGCAAGCCTGTTAAAAGCTAAGTACTTCCCAAACGAGAACCCTTTTTCTGCCTCGGCCAACGGCTCCTCGTTCTGGAGAGGGCTCCAAGCGGTGCGCCCGGCCTTTGACTTAGGGGCCAAATTTTTGGTTAGCAATGGTCAATCTACCAGGTTCTGGCTTGACCACTGGCTCGGTGATTCTCCTTTGTGGCAAAGTCATCCCACCTTGTATAGGTTAGCCACTGACACTAACATCCTAGAACGGGAGGCTCTCCGGACCGTCCCTCCGGCGATTCACTTCATGCGGCCCCTTTTGATCGCGGAGCGCGCGTCCTGGAACGAGCTAAACCAGTTGATTGGGGTCAACCGACTAGGCACAACGAGAGACACGGTAGAATGGAGCCTGACAGCTTCGAAGAAATTTTCGTGCAAGTCCCTGTACTACAAGCTCACTGAAGGGCCTGTTCTGGATATAGCTAAGGAGCTTTGGAAGGCAAGCCTGCCTCTGAAGATCAAAATCATCATGTGGCAAATGCTCCGGAACCGGCTGCCTACGTCGGACAACGTGGCCAAGCGCAATGGCCCGACAGACGGTACATGCGCGCTGTGTGGTCTGGATGAGGATGCCAACCACGTGCTCATTAGGTGTCACTTGGCCAGGTTTGCCTGGAGTGCGGTGCGGGAGGCCTTCCACGTGGACTGGAACCCAGCATCGGGACACCAACTTGCCTCCCTTCTTAAGACCACTCATGGGACCTCACGTAGGATAGCTTGGCGTTGCGTAGGGGCGCTGCTTTGGTCTATCTGGACGACACGAAACAAGTTTACGATTGAGAAAAAATTCCCTCACCATCCCGCGGATGTCATCTTCAAATGTCACTTGTTTTTGCAGACGTGGTCACCCCTGGGGAAGGAGCGCGATGCTGAGCGCATGTCAGCAGCTATGGCGAGCATCAAGGAGATCCAGGCGAAGGCAAGACAGGAGCCAGCAAGCTGACGAGGATTTCAGAGGGTCTTTTGGGGGCATGATAGTTTGGTTGAAGCGTTCTGCTCCTCATGGTATTATGTAATTCGTGATGAGTCGAACCTTTTGTTGCGCATTGAGCCGTGCGGGGCTCGTCAGAACATGATCTTTGATCTTTGTTTCCCGCTTTTCGTTTAGTTGGTGCTCTATGTACTTCTGGCCTATGGGCTTTATTAATTTAAAGCCGGACGCCTCCAGCGTCTACGTTCCAAAAAAACCATGGGTTGATTAATAAAGTAATAAGGCTCGATACGAGCCTTTGGCAATACGGGGAGTCTCTTGTGCGTGCGTTGAGTATTTGAGCCCAAAGCAATCAATCGCCCAAAGGCTGGTGCGTGCGTACGTGTTTAGGCGTGGAGCAAAATCAATCAACTCGGACGGCTAGCTTTGCACTGCGGTGCATCAGCTAGTAGAAGCTTTCTGCGGTGCGGTGCATTGCAACGTAAAGAGACTTTGTCGTGATTGCATCGGCAAGAGCGGTTCACTAGCTAGTGTTGGTTCATCATCGTCGTTTGTCGTCGGTCATGTCCATCGTCGGAAAGTACTCGGCGTTGTTTGGCCAACAACTCGGTGCAGGAAGGTGGAACCACGGCCTGATCGAAGGCGGTGGGGTAGCAGCAGTCTTTTGGTCTTGCATGAATGTTTTTCATTCAAGATACTGGAGGTCCTGTTGGTGTGCCTTTCCCAACTGTTGGAGTAGGTTTCCAAGGCGTTTTAACATAGGAGGATGAGAATTTGGTGACGATGGACACGTTCAAAAAGTCTTGGGTCATATATGCGAGGCGTTTTATCTTGTAAGCTACAAAGTCCAGGTCGCGATTCCCAATTTGCACCAACCGTAGGTTGAGATGAAAATGAAAATGGGTTGCAATCTAGTACTTGGAGTCGAGGATGTAGATCATCTCTTTTATGCTGTGCCCTTTTCAGTTTCTCTATGAAGTTGTGTTTCTGTGGAGCTAGTCTTGAGTACTGTTCTACTCCAACAGTTAGCTCCTCTTCAGTTACCTGCACATTGTCACTTTGTTCAGTGCCTGAAAATGAGCAGCGCCAGAGATGACGTTTTTCCATATTCCTCCCATTCCCAAACAATTGTACCACTCCAAAGAATCTCAGATGGACTCCAATCGTGCCACTGTCCTGCTAGTTACCGTGCTACAGGGAGAAGACTACTGGGGGGGGGGGGGGGGGGGGCATTGTTAGATTGAGTCAAGGTTGGTGGCCGCATTACCTGTTCGTTCGTTATTTTTTATTTCATTACTTTTTCCGAGTCAACATTAAGTTTACCTGAGCCTTAATTGCCCTGTCCCAAAAGAGGATTGGCTTGTTGGAATTAACCACGTCGTCTTGCCCGGCTAGGACCGGAACTAGTCACCCTATAGGATTAGTAGTAGCTTAGATTAGCTGCTATATAGTAGTATCTTTGTATCAAAATATAAGAGCCTCATCCGGCTTTGCCTCTCAGAAGCGCCGGGTGTGGATTTCAAACACAACTCTTCCACCCAGGTTCACTCTGAGGCCATCCTTTGAGACGCCTCGCCCCAACCAGCAGTATGCACCGCCCAAGGCCTATGCTGGCCCCGCTGCTAATGCTGCTCCACGTCCCAATGTTATGACATGCTTCAAGTGTGGAGAGATAGGTCACTACATACGCGAGTGTTCCCAGAACAATAACCCCAATTAGCCCGGAAAGTCCGTTGGCCGTGGTAAGCCAGCGGGAAAGACTTATTACGCCAAGCCAGCCACCACTGCACGTGGTCCTGTCAACAATGTCTCAGCTGAAGAAACTCATGAAGATCCCAATGTCACATCCCTAGTTCTGGTATGCACTAGGCTAGCCCTTCATGTGAGCATCATGTTTAATTTCAAATGAAATTTGAATTGAAGAATTTTCAAAAGCCTCAGAAGACCTCTAAAAATAACCAACATTTAAATCTCATCAAATGAGTACAAGAAAATGTTCCTGTTAATCTCTGAAAATATTGGGAAGGGATAAAATTCAAACCAATATTTCTAGAATCTCAGAAACAATTATTTTGTGCCTTTGAATTAATCCAATTAATATTTCAATTGGATCTATATTTATTATATATTAAATATATGTTCAATAATTCTGGAAATTATTGTGTAGCTTTGGATAAGTCCATTTAGTTCACACAATTATTTTCATGAATTTTGAAAATGGTTTGGTCTTTGAACTAAATCAAAACATAATAGCAAAAATAGAAAAACAGAAAACAAAATAGAAACCAGAGAGAGGACTTACCTGGCTTACCTGCAGCCTAGCTGTGCGGCCCAACACTGTAGCCAGCCCAGCCCAACTCCTCCCCTGTCTTCAACCTCGTGCCAGTAGGCACGAGGGCGTGTGCCCGCGGCACGCACGCGCGCGCCCGGCCACCTCCTGCTTTCCCGGGGCGCCCTGAGCCTTCCGTCGCGCCACGCCAACCCCCCAGACCCGTATGGATCGATCTCTCCCTCCCTCGCTCTCCCCCTCGCCCATTCCCCGCCATGGCCGCAGCCTCCATGGATGCACCGCCGCCGTTCACCGCTGCCATTGACCTCCCCACGCCCATCCAGCTATGCCACGAGCTCTGCCTCGACCCCCGCGTCCTCGGCACCAATCTAGGCGCCGCCAGGAGCTCCGTGACGACGACCCCGAGCTCTTCTTCCTCCTCGAACCCGTGGATCACCGCCGGTCGATTCGCGCCATCAAGGACGTCCCCAAGTCCGTTGAGCCGTTCTCCGCCTTCCTTGTGAGCTCCTGCTCCTTTCCCCATGGTCTCCCCCTCCGTTCCTCTCCACTAGCTCGTTTTCCATCAGAGCCGAGAGCTTCCGCCCGCCGGCCACGAAGCCGCCATGGCTAGAGCGAGCTTTGCTCGCGTTCGAGCACTGGTATGTGCTTGGGGAGCTCCCAGGAGCCCAATGCGGCCATCAGCTCGCTCACTAGCGCGCTGCAGTCCTCGGGCCCGTGGAGCCATAGCTCCGGCCACCGCCTCGCTCGCCGCCGACGCTGCTCCCGGCCACCCCGTAGCCTCTCGTCCTGTCCTTTGGATGCGGACGAGCAAGAGCTCCTCCCCTGTGTGCTCAGTGCGCCAAACCACCGCCCGAAGCTCAAATCCGAGCCGCGCCGCCGTCGTTTTGGTCGCCGCCGGCCAGGCTCCGGCGACTGCCGACGTGTCCGTCATTAGCACTAATGACCCCTCTAACCACCACCCCACTAGTCACTTACATTGGGTCCCACGCCTTTAACTAACCATAGCTTAATTCCTGCTTAGCCCTAATTAAACACAGTGGCCCCACGCGTCAACTTTGACCGTGCTGACATGGCCGTTGACTTGGGCCCACTAGTCAGCCTCTGTTCCTGCCCTGTGACGCTGACGTGCGGGCCCCACTGGTAAGGTTTGACCTGGACCAGCCCCTGTTGACCTGCTGACGTTGTCATGACGTGATGTTGATGCAGTAATTGATTTTCTGGATTTAAAATAAATCAGGAAATTCCAGAAAACAGTTTAAACTTCTAAAAATCATAGAAATTCAACCGTAACTCCAAATGAAATAATTTATATATGAAAAATTATCAGAAAAATTCAAGGAATCCATCTGTACCATTTTCATGCATGTTTGAGCAAGTTAACCTCACTGTTTAGGATGAAACATGATTAGGGCAAATTTCATAATAGGTTTGGAGTTGGAATTTGACATAGTTTTGAATTCCACTTCAATTAAAATGACTTTCTGTTGCATTAGACCAAATCACAACATATTGCCATGTCATGATCATGCATCATATTGTTGCATTGCATTGATTGTATTCTTCCTTGTTTGCCGGTAACTGCCCCCTCTCAGTAGACGTTGTTTCCAACGACGTGATCGATGACACCGATGAAGAGCTATTCTATCTTCAGAAGTGTCGGGCAAGCACAACCCCCTTGTTCATTCCGATACAAGCCCACCCTCTCGCTCCTGCTCTCTTTTACTGCATTAGGACAACAACGATTCATCTATTACTTGTTGCGGTAGTTGAACCCCTTATCCTCTGCATGACCTATCATTGCCACAGTAAATAGATGAAACCCACTAGCATGAGTAGGAGTTGTTTGAGCCCTGATGTGCCTACTCATTCATGCTTGTGTGTCATGCCTGCTATTGCATAGAGTTGTGTCAGGTCCGGTTCATCGGGAATGAATCGGAGGTGTGTGAACATGTCCTACTGTGTGTGAGCTAAGTGTGTGAACACGTTTTGGTAAAGGTAGCGGTGAGAGGCCATGTAGGAGTACATGGTGGGTTGTCTCATTGAAACCGTCCTCAGGAACTGAGTTCCGTGTCTATGATCCATGAACAACTACTACCACTCATTGGGATCCTTAATTGACCCTCTCGGCTTCTTAATCACCCTAGTACTCTGTCCAGGAGTTGCAACTAGTTTCTGGTGTTTGTAGGTTATGTGTTGGCGGCCGTGCGTAGCGCTGATCCTATGGGTGGGTTATGATGCGGTAGATACACCGTGGCACGGTGTACCGGGCGCCCGTTTGGTGTCTCGGGAACCCTGTTCACATCGTTCGGGACCGTATGTGGAAACCTCGGCCGGACTCCCTGCGGATGGAACCTGGATAGGCGATAAACCTGGACTAGAGACTTAAGTGTTTAGGTAGGCCGTGGCCGACACCCTCGTTGGGCTTCCGCTTGAAGGTTGCCGAGTACATGTCGTGTAAACGACGGTAAGTGGTGGGAGCGTGTGTGAAGAAGTACACCCCTGCAGGGTTATCATTATCTATTCGAATAGCCGGATTCCTCGGATATGGAAACTTGGACCCCTTGCATAGTTCATAGACAAGTGAAAGTGGATACTCTAAAAACTCGTAAGATAAGTGTGAGTGCTATGGATGGCCTTCTCGTAGGGAGACGGGAGTGGATCCATAGTGGTGTATTGAATGGTGAATATATGTGGACTCGTGTGCGCCACCTCAAAAGAGTTGCTTGCAGTCGTAGTTCAGGTTAGCCACTGAGTCAAAGCTGGCATGCTGCAGTTAAACTCCACCACCCCTCTTTGTTGACACCGATGCATATGTAGCTAGTTTTGATGTAAGTCTTGCTGAGTACTTTTGTACTCATGTTTGCTTAATTTATGTTTTGCAGAGAGACTTCAGTCTAGCTAGTAGTTTCGCATGGACTTCGACGTTTAGCTTGATACCTCACCTACGATCTTGTGCCCTCGGCAGGATCTGGTAGATAGTCAGGCTTCTCAGCCTTTTTCATTTGTAGATGTCTGTACTCAAACATGTTAAGCTTTCGCATGTGCCTTGATTTGTATGATATGATTGTTGGGTCATGAGACCCATGTTTGTAATATCTCGCTCTCTGGAGCCTTTAAATAAAGTACTTGAGTTATAGAGTGTTGTTGTGATGCCATGTTGTATGTACTCATATCGGGCATATTGTGTGTATGATTGAAATGCTTGGTATGAGTGGGATCCGACAATCTAGTTGTTTATCCTTGGCAGCCTTTCTTATGGGGAAATGTAGTCTAGTGTTCCTCGAGCCATAGTAGTCCGCTACAGCCCGGTTCACCGAAGTCCTGCTAGCCCAGCACTACTGCTCAGGACACTTGACTGGCCGGCATGTGTTTCACGTCGTTCCTATGTCTGTCCCTTCGGGGAAATGTCACGCAGTGTCATCCGGAGTCCTGCCTAGCCTGCTACAGCCCAGGTTCCCCGGAGTCCTGTTAGCCCAGTGCTACAGCCCGGAATCACTCGCTGATGACCGACATGCTCGTTGTGATTCATGTATGCCTGTCTCCATAGGTCCGTGCCGCTTTGGGTTCACGACTATCCATGTTGGCCCGGGTTCTCTGTCATATGGATGCTAGCGACACTATCATATACGTGAGCCAAAAGGCGCAAACGGTCCCGGGCCATGGTAAGGCGACACCCGTGGGATACCGTGCGTGAGGCCACAAAGTGATATGAGGTGTTACCGGCTAGATCGATGTGACTTGAAATCAGGGTCCTGACAGCGTTGGTATCAGAGCCTGACTGCCTGTAGGATTGCCAAGCCAAACCGGTCGAAGTTGAGTCTAGAAATGCTTTAGTTATGTAAGGGAATTGATTGTGGAAGGGAACGTAAGGCTCTTTTTACTCCTTATACCTTATGCCCTTCTGATCTGAGTCAACCTCTTCTTTTCTATGGGGTTAAGAACTAGGCTTCTCTTCTATCTCTCAGGATGACGTGTTACTAAACCGTAGTTGCCTAGGATTGTTGAGTTCAAGCCTCAGTTCAGTTCCTACTACTTCCATATGTTCATAGCTGGCCTCGGAACCTTGAGTTTGTGATGTTGAGTGGCTATGCCACCATTTTTGCAGGTTGTCTCAAATCTTTTGAGCAATTACAGCTGTTATGTTGTCCGAGTCATCCCAGGTTTCTAAACAGTCTGATGCATTTGCAAATCCCTTCTTTCCGTTTCCGATGTCCCTTTGGGCCACTTCAACCACACTAACCGTTCTGTTGAGGTACTCCATTGCCTTGACATATATGTTGGAGCTATTACTATGACCATAGGTGTCCTAGAGTATCACCTAGTAATCTAGCCATGTTTGTGTTCCAGTGTGATGATTCTGGCCATTCTTCTCGAAAGGATCCTGTGATGTTATTAGTTAGTAGGTATTCTACTCCTGGGTTTTGAACCCGAGACTCACCCTACTTACTTCATGTCGATAGTGTTGCTAGTTCCTTTAGGATATTAGTAACCTTTGCATTAGTCCTCGAGGTCCGTGGTAGTTCCTTCTTCCAAATACCACGAACCGCTTATGGCAGAAGTTCTTTGAACCAAAAGATCACAACCAGAGTGCTCTTGATGAGTTCTCCATTCTGCATTGTGAATCTGCCAGTCCTACCTTTCTGCATGGGTTGTCCGGAAGAAATGTTGAGTTTTGCTCGACATACTAATCTATGCATCCACAACTCAGAAAGTTATATGTTCCTTGAGTTGTTCCTCTTCAGTAGTTTTCCGACCATCCTCTATCAGTTGATAGCCAAGAGTGTGTGTGCATTTGTGTTCATCGATGCCTTTTATTCTTGTGGTCCGTCAAGTCGTTCTATTCCGAAATGACTAGGAGAAAAAAACTCTAGTACCTAGTCCATTTCCAGGATTGGGTCAAAGTAGTTGTGCTGTGCAGATCAAATGTCAATCCAGCTTTTGCTCTGTTCTACCCTGGAGTATCACCCCCTTTATGTCAGGATTGTCATGAGAATTGCACCATCTCTTATGAATTCTTGACGCAGTGATATTTCTCGCTATCATTGTTTCATTCCTCAGTTCTGTGTTGTCGCAACCGGAATGCCGATAAGAGAACCATGATGTGTGAAATCAATACTACTAGCAACCCGTTGCTTGGTAGCTAATGGACAATAATTTCATTCTTAGCATGTTGGTTATTGAATCATCATCCTAAGATGGATCGTGCTACCTAGTCCTTATTCTCGGTGCACTCTTTGATCAATGAGATAGGATTGTGGCAATCCATCACTCTCTTGGTCCCATCATCTGGCTCTGAAAAGCAAGATTGTTCTCGAGCTTAATAACATATCGGTGGTTCGTGATGTTCCGAATATCTTCTCGGAAGTATTACTAGGTTGTCACCTGACCGATATGTTGAGTTCGTGATCAAGTTGGTTTTTCAATAAACCAATCTTTCTCCAAGAATCTATGTTGGATATCCCTGAGCTAGTAGGTTAAGCCAAACAACAACTTGGATAGTTGGAAGAAAAGCTTGTCTGAATTAGTTCATTCCAAAGGGATATCCTTGTGTATGTGTGTGTGTTGAAGAAAGATGATATCTTCATCGGTTGGTCCTCGTGATCAGTTATTGGATCTATTGTCTTGTCCAAACCTTGATTTGAGTATGGGCTATTGTCAAATCAAATCATAACCAACGATATTCGTAATGTTGTCTTACTCGTGGTTGACCCCTCAAGCATGCACCATTATATCTTTGGGACTGACCAGTGCTATCACCTTGTTTACATAATGGTGGAATTCCAGTGATATGGAAATCCCGATGAGTTGTTGTTGAGCCCATCAGTAGCATCTTATCTCCTCCATGATTCATGTTGAACATTAAGCTAGTGTTGGAAACTTTTGTAAGCATTTCTTCATGCTAGCTCATGAAGCATACGCTTGGATGAAAGAAGTGACTTCCTTTGAATCACGTGCATTTGATGCAAGTTGCCGCCGTGGATTTGAGAAAGTTTGTTTTGCTTCCTCTGGAATCATCCCAAATCAGTCATGCATACGTGCGAAGTATTCTGTAGTTTGGAGACTTGCAACCTTCATTCTATATGTGTCCCTAGCACACCAAGCCACTGATTGATTTGTTCAAAGAGAAGAAGTTCCTTCTTAAGAATCATGACTTATGTTAGGACTTCGTTGCCCTCGATGATGGTTCCCCCACCTGAACTTGGCAGTATTTTATTATAAGACTACCACGTGGTCACGCTTGCCTCGGACAACGTGTTCACCTATTTGTAGCAAAACCAGCTCATATTTTGGAGCTTACTACCGTAGTCCATTTCCCGAGAATCTCACAACGTCGATTCGTCGATTCGTGTTGCAAACTATCATTTTTCTTTCTAGACTCGATGAGTCTGGAATATCTTGACACCAACTAGATCTGAATCTCAGTCAGATATGATGGTTGGAACGTTTTCCCAAGAGCTATAATATTGGTCTCTGTGTAACCCGGTAAAGTGGATGTCATGGCTAACACACCTAGCCGGAAGGCCTATTATTGTAGTATCTTGGTTGAAGAAGTTGGTCACCTCCCCATAAGGATCTCGCAGGATCTGCCTCCATAGTTATTCCTTATGGATTCTTGAGCTTCCTAAGTCCGATCTTTTACTTGATGTTCTAGATATCCAACCATATCTATGAATGGATTACGCTAGCACATCAAGGAGAACATTAGAAGCGGAGTGCTAAATGTCTCTCGGTCGATTATCCAGTTTTTGTCCCCTTGGCCTCGCTAAGGTGAAATCTGAGAAAGTGTTATCTTCCTTTGCATCTGCATCATCCATCACCATTCATCATGGTGGTATGTTGTGTTGCCAAGATCCTTGACACGGATATTGGTAAAACCTTGATGAATACTGAGATGCTCAAGTTCTTGAGAGCACGCGCAAGCACTAGGTTTTATCGTTGCGTTAAGTGGGATTTGCTTCTAGTTTCCTCGGTTATGTCCTAACCTTTTCAAAAAGTGGACTCACTCTCGACTGTTGAGTTCTTCCCCAGTTACTAGAATCATTCCCAACATTTGCATTTTGTTCCTAGCTTGCATCTCAGTAGTTGTTGTTCAGGATCATCTTCAAAAGTGGACTTACCATGGGTCCCATCCATTTCCAATGATAAGCAAAAAATCATCCATTGCGTTGTCTTCAACAGGGTAGTCCACATCATCCATCCTAGTCAGAGTATACCATTTCTTCGAGCTCTTTCAAACGATCGATTGTGATTACCTCAGGCTAGTATAAAGAGTTTCAATGATCTTTGTACCAAAAGTAATTCTTTTTGCCACTTAAGGGAAATTCTCTACGAGTCACCTTTCCCTAAGGTGTCCCGTTATGGAATCATGGCAATTACCTCCTCGCTACTTGAAACCATGCACCATCCTACTCCAGCGTGGAATTATTGCCTACCAATTTGAACCCCTGTCATCTATTACCTCCCATCACTCTCGATGTGTGTTTTGTGTCTCAGCCCAAGAGATGTTTCAACGTCTCACTCCATGAGTTGATCTTGAGTTGCTCGATCTTTGAGAAGATCGTTTCCTGTAGAGTTTCCTTCCGTCGTCATCATGTTGGATGAAGATCTCGAAGACAGAGACGTCAAGAGCAATGAGATGCAATATATCGGTATCTTCGAGAAGGGCAGTTGGATCGAGAAAACTATGATAGTTTTGTGACCCCTCTGTCTTCTCACTCCACTTCTTGAATCTCGGGACAAGATTCTTGTCTAGTAGGGGTGAGCTGTCACATCCCTAGTTCTGGTATGCACTAGGCTAGCCCTTCATGTGAGCATCATGTTTAATTTCAAATGAAATTTGAATTTAGGAATTTTCAAAACCCTCAGAAGACCTCCAAAAATAACCAACATTTAAATCTCATCAAATGAGTCCAAGAAAATGTTCCTGTTAATCTCTGGAAATATTGGGAAGGGATAAAATTCAAACCACTATTTCTACAATCTCAGAAACAATTATTTTGGGCCTTTGAATTAATCCAATAACTATTTGAATTGGATCTATATTTATTATATAATAAATATATGTTCAATAATTCTGGAAATTATTGTGTAGCTTTGGATAAGTCCATTTAGTTCACACAAATATTTTCATGAATTTTGAAAATGGTTTGGTCTTTGAACTAAATCAAAACATAATAGCAAAAATAGAAAAACAGAAAACAAAATAGAAACCAGAGAGAGGACTTACTTGGCTTACCTGCAGCCTAGCTGTGCGGCCCAACACTGTAGCTAGCCCAGCCCAACTCCTCCCTTGTCTTCAACCTCGTGCCAGTTGGCACGAGGGCGGGTGCCCGCGGCACGCACGCGCGCGCCCGGCCACCTTCTGCTTTCCCGGGGCGCCCTGAGCCTTCCGTCGCGCCACGCCAACCCCCCAGACCTGTATGGATCGATCTCTCCCTCCCTCGCTCTCCCCCTCGCCCGTTCCACGCCATGGCCGAAGCCTCCATGGACGCACCAACGCCGTTCGCCACTGCCATCGACATCCCCACGCCCATCCAGCTATGCCACGAGCTCTGCCTCGACCCCCGCGTCCTCTGCACCAATCCAGGCGCCGCCAGGAGCTCCATGACGACGACACCGAGCTCTTCTTCCTCCTCGGACCCATGGATCACTGCCGGTCGATTCGCGCCATCGAGGACGTCCCCAAGCCCGCTGAGCAATTCTCCGCCTTCCTTGTGAGCTCCTGCTCCTTTCCCCATGCTCTCCCCCTCTGTTCCTCTCCACTAGCTCGTTTTCCGTCGGAGCCGAGAGCTTCCGCCCGCCGGCCATGAAGCCGTCGTGGCTAGAGCGAGCTTTGCTTGCGTTCGAGCACTGGTATGTGCTCAGGGAGCTCCCAGGAGCCCAACGCGGCCATTAGCTCGCTCTCTAGCGCGCTTCAGTCGTTGCGCCCGTGGAGCCGTAGCTCCGGCCACCGCCTCGCACGCCGCCGACGCTGCTCCCGGCCACCCCGCAGCCTCCCGTCCTGTCCTTTGGATGCGGACGAGCAAGAGCTCCTCTCCTGTGTGCTCAGCGCGCCAAACCACCGCCCGAAGCTCAAATCCGAGCCGCGCCGCCGTCGTTTTGGTCGCCGCCGGCCAGGCTCCGGCGACTGCCGACGTGTCCGTCATTAGCACTAATGACCCCTCTAACCACCACCCCACTAGTCACTTACATATGGGTCCCATGCCTTTAACTAACCATAGCTTAATTCCTGTTTAGCACTAATTAAACACAGTGGCCCCACGCGTCAGCTTTGACCGTGCTGACGTTGCCGTTGACCTGGGCCCACTAGTCAGCCTCTGTTCCTGCCCTGTCACACTGACGTGCGGGCCCCACTGGTAAGGTTTGACCTGGACCAGCCCATGTTGACCTGTTGAAGTCGTCATGACGTGATGCTGATGCAGTAATTAATTTTATGGATTTAAAATAAATCGGGAAATTCCTGAAAACAGTTTAAACTTCTAAAAATCATAGAAATTCAACCGTAACTCCAAATGAAATAATTTATATATGAAAAATTATCAGAAAATTCAAGGAATCCATCTGTACCATTTTCATGCATGTTTGAGCAAGTTAACCTCACTATTTAGGATGAAACATGATTAGGGCAAATTTCATAATACGTTTGGAGTTGGAATTTGACATAGTTTTGAATTCCACTTCAATTAAAATGACTTTCTGTTGCATTAGCCCAAATCACAAAATATTGACATGTCATGATCATGCATCATATTGTTGCATTGCATTGGTTGTATTCTTCCTTGTTTGCCGGTAATTGCCCCCTCTTAGTAGACGTTGTTTCCGACGACGTGATCGATGACACCGATGAAGAGCTATTCTATCTTCAGAAGTGCCAGGCAAGCACAACCCCCTTGTTCATTCCGATACAAGCCCACCCTCTCACTCCTGCTCTCTTTTACTGCATTAGGACAACAACGATTCATCTGTTACTTGTTGCGGTAGTTGAACCCGTTATCCTCTGCATGACCTATCATTGAGCCCTTATGTGCCTACTCATTCATGCTTGTGTGTCATGCCTGCTATTGCATAGAGTTGTGTCAGGTCCGGTTCATCGGGAATGAATCGGAGGTGTGTGAACATGTCCTACTGTGTGTGAGCTAAGTGTGTGAACACGTTTTGGTAAAGGTAGCAGTGAGAGGTCATGTAGGAGTACATGGTGGGTTGTCTCATTGAAACTGTCCTCAGGAACTGAGTTCTGTGTCTGTGATCCATGACCAGCTACTACCACTCATTGGGATCCTTAATTGACCCTCTCGGCTTCTTAATCACCCTAGTACTCTGTCCAGGAGTTGCAACTAGTTTTTGGTGTTTGTAGGTTATGTGTTGGCGGCCGTGCGTAGCGCTGACCCTAGGGGTGGGCTATGATGCGGTAGATACACCATGGCACGGTGTACCGGGTGCACGTTTGGTGTCTCAGGAACCCTGTTCACCTCGTTCGGGGCCGTATGTGGAAACCTCGGTCGGACTCCCTGCGGATGGAACCTGGATAGGTGATAAACCTGGACTAGAGACTTAAGTGTTTAGGTAGGCCGTGGCCGACACCCTCGTTGGGCTTCCGCTTGAAGGTTGCCGAGTACATGTCGTGTAAACGACGGTAAGTGGTGGGAGCGTGTGTGAAGAAGTACACCCCTGCAGGGTTATCATTATCTATTCGAATAGCTGGATTCCTCGGATATGGAAACTTGGACCCCTTCATAGTTCATAGACAAGTGAAAGTGGATACTCTAAAAACCCGCAAGATAAGTGTGAGTGATATGGATGGCCTTCTCGTAGGGAGACGGGAGCGGATCCATAGTGGTGTATTGAATGGTGAATATGTGGACTCGTGTGCGCCACCTCAAAAGAGTTGCTTGCAGTCGTAGTTCAGGTTAGCCACTGAGTCAAAGCAGGCATGCTACAGTTAAACTCCACCACCCCTCTTTGTTGATACCGATGCATATGTAGCTAGTTCTGATGTAAGTCTTGCTGAGTACTTTTGTACTCACGTTTGCTTAATTTATGTTTTGTAGAGAGACTTCAGTCTAGCTAGTAGTTTCGCGTGGACTTCGACGTTTAGCTTGATACCTCAGCTATGATCTTGTGCCCTCGGCAGGATCTGGTAGATAGTGAGGCTTCTCAGCCTTTTTCATTTGTAGATGTCTGTACTCAGACATGTTAAGCTTCCGCATGTGCTTTGATTTGTATGCTATGATTTTTGGGTCATGAGACCCATGTTTGTAATATCTCGCTCTCTGGAGCCTTTAAATAAAGTACTTGAGTTGTAGAGTTTTGTTGTGATGCCATGTTGTATGTACTCATATCGGGCATATTATGTGTATGATTGACATGCTTGGTATGAGTGGGATCCGACAATCTAGTTGTTTATCCTTGGCAGCCTTTCTTATGGGGAAATGTAATCTAGTGTTCCTCGAGCGATAGTAGTCCGCTACAGCCCGGTTCACCGGAGTCCTGCTAGCCCAGCACTACTGCTCAGGACACTTGACTGGCCGGCATGTGTTTCATGTCGTTCCTATGTTTGTCCCTTCGGGGAAATGTCACGCGGTGTCATCCGGAGTCCTGCTTAGCCTGCTACAGCCCGGGTTCCTCGGAGTCCTGTTAGCCCAGTGCTGCAGCCCGGAATCACTCGCAGATGACCGACATGCTCGATGTGATTCATGTATGCCTGTCTCCATAGGTCTGTGCCGCTTTGGGTTCACAACTATCCATGTCGGCCCGGGTTCTCTATCATATGGATGCTAGCGACACTATCATATATGTGAGCCAAAAGGTGCAAACGGTCCCGGGCCATGGTAAGGCTACACCCGTGGGATACCGTGCGTGAGGCCGCAAAGTGATATGAGGTGTTACCGGCTAGATCGATGTGACTTGGAATCGGGGTCCTGACACCTAACGTCGTCCTTGGTATGCTCCTTGTTAATTGCCATCCGGCAACTGTTCTTTTCGATACTGGAGCATCTCATTCATTTATCGCTGAGAGCTATCCTCGATTGCACGATACCACATTTAGTGACATATCCACCTCCATGGAAATTCAAACTCCTGGTTCTAGATGGCAAACCTCTAGAATAAGTAATGGAAATGAAATTCTTGTCGATATATTGGTCTTCCTTGCATCACTGATAGCTCTCAAGTCCTCGGACATAAACATCATCTTGAGTATGGACTGGATGTCAGCCCATTATGCTAAGATTGATTGCTCTACTAGAACTGTTCAACTCACCCATCCATCGGGCAAGACAGTCAATGTTTCGACCCGAGTGTCTAAGTGTCAGCTCTACTCCCTAAATGCCAACCCTCTTCCAGACCTTGAAGATATTCCGGTAGTCCGTGACTTCCCAGATGTCTTTCCAGAAGAACGGCCAAGTGTTCCACCTGACAGGGATGTCGAGTTCGTGATAGACCTTGTTCCAAGAACCATCCCAATCTCTAGAAGACCCTATAAGATGGCACCCCTAGAACTAGCCAAGCTTAAGAAACAACTCGATGAGTCCTTGAAAAAGGGTTTCATCCATCCTAGTTCTTCTCCATGGGCTTGCCCCATCTTCTTCATCAAGAAGAAGGATGGAACAGATCGGATGGTTGTAGACTACCAACCTGTCAACTTGGTCACTATCAAGAACAAGTATCCGCTCCCCAGGATCAACTACCTGTATGATCAGCTCGCTGGATCCTCAGTCTTTTCCAAAATGGATTTGAGGTTGGGCTACCATCAAATCAAAATCAAGAACGGGGAAATTCCTAAAAGGCCTTTGTTACTCTTATGGCCAATACGAGTACACCGTCATGTCCTTCGGTTTAACCAATGCCCCAGCCACCTTCTCTCGGTTAATGAACTCGATCTTCATGGAGTATTTGGATAAATTCGTCATGGTATACCTCGATGATATACTCATCTACATCAAGAATGAGGAAGAACATGTCGAGTATCTAAGGCTAGTATTGATGAAACTTCGAGAGCATCGCCTTTATGCCAAATTCTCCAGGTGTGAATTTTGGTTGCCAGAAGTGACTTATCTAGGCCACGTAATCTTTGGTATGGGTATTGCTGTCAATCCCGAGCAAGTTCAAGCCATCCTTGATTGGACTCCACCTGAAACGGTCAAGCAAGTTCGGAGTCTCCTTGGCTTAGTGAGCTAGTGCCGCCACTTCGTCGAGAATTTCTCCAAGGTTGGTAAACCTCTAACTGAACTCCTCAAGAAAGATAAGAAGTTCAAGTGGACCCCACAGTGCGAGTTCAGCTTTCAGGAACTGAAAAGACGCCTGGCATCTGCTCCCGTACTTGTGCCACCAGATTTTTCTAAGGACTTTGTTATCTATTGCGACGCCTCGCGACAAGGACTAGGTTGCATACTCATGCAAGATCGTCATGATATTGCCTATGCTTCTCGACAGTTGCGTCGACATGAGGATAACTATCCCACACATGATCTAGAGCTTGCAGCTATAGTCCATGCACTCAAAACATGGCGACATTACCTTCTTGGTAATCGTTGTGAGATTTACACCGATCACCAAAGTCTGAAATACATCTTCACCCAACCGGACTTGAATCTCAGGCAAAGACGTTGGGTTGAGTTGATCACAGATTACGACTTAGGAGTAACTTACACCCCGGGCAAAGCCAATGTCATGGCTGATGCGCTAAGTCATAAATCTTATTGTGACAACTTGATGTTACAACAAAGTCAACCACTTGTCCATGAGGAATTTCGTAAGCTTAACCTTCACATTGTTCCTCGAGGATTCCTATCCACCCTGGTGGCGAAGCCTAACCTTACGGATCAAATCATAGCTTCCCAGAAGCGTGATAAGGGCATATCCCGGATTAAAGAAAACATCGCTAGAGGAGCTGCTAAATGTTTTTCCATGGATGAGTGAGGTGTTGTCTTCTTTGGGAACCGCTTGGTGGTCCCCAAGAAACAACACCTACGTCAATTGATCCTTAAGGAAGCTCATGAATCCCCTCTCACCATTCATCCCAGTAGTACTAAAATGTATCAAGACCTACGTCAGAGATTTTGGTGGACTAGGATAAAGGGAGAAATCGCTCAATACATTGCTAGTTGTGACGTCTGTCGTCGTGTTAAAGCAGAGCATCAACGGCCTGCTGGCACCCTTCAACCTTTGGCTAATCATGAATGGAAATGGGATAAAATCGGTATGGATTTCATTACCGGGTTTGCCAGGACCAAGAGAGGGAATAATGCTATCTTCGTTGCTGTCGATCGTCTTTCCAAAGTAGCCCATTTCCTACCTATTCGTGAGAGTATAGCCGCTAGCCAGCTAGCTGACTTGTACATCTCCCGAATAGTGTCTTTTCATGGTGTTCCATTGGAGATTAACTCAGACCATGGAAGACTTTTCACCTCTCGATTTTGGGAAAGTTTCCAAAATGCTATGGGAACTCGTCTCTCCTTTATCACCGCCTTCCACCCTCAATCAAGTGGTCAAGTAGAACGAGTTAATCAAATTTTGGAAGATATGCTCCGAGCTTCTATCATCTCTTTCAGTATGGATTGGGAGAAATGCCTTCCATTCGCCGAATTCGCTTATAACAATAGTTATCAAGCTAGCTTGGGCAAAGCCCCTTTCGAAGTTCTCTATATGTACGAAAATGTCGAACGCCTCTTAACTGGTCAGAAACCGGGGAAAGACAACTCTTTGGCATGGATATCATTCAGGAAGCAGAAGAGCAAGTTTGCATTATTCGTGAGAAATTGAAAACAGCCCAATCTCGTCAAAAGAGTCAATATGACCGCAAACATAAGCTCATGACTTATGAAGTTAGCGAGAAGGCTTACCTTCGGGTTACTTCTCTAAAGGGAACACATCGATTCGGTATCAAAGGCAAATTGGCTCCTCATTACATTGGACCCTTTCGCATTCTTGCCAAACGAGGAGAAGTTGCCTACCAATTGGAACTACCTCCGCATCTCTCCAGAGTTCATGATATCTTCCACGTTTCTCAACTCAGGCGTTGCTTCTCGGATCCTATCCGTGGAGTGGACCACGAAATGCTTGATCTCCAAGATAATCTCACATATGGGAAATATCCCGTTCGCATCCTTGATCAAGCCGAGCGTACCACTCGACGCCAAAATATCAAGTTTCTCAAGGTTCAATGGTCACACCATTCCGAGAAAAAAAGCTACTTGGGAAAGGGAGGATCGTCTTTGACTTGAGTACCCCACCTTCTTCCCGGAGGATCCTAAATCTCGGGACGAGATTCTTTTGAGTGGGGGTGAGTTGTCACACCCTAGCTAGTTCATGCATTAGGGTGTTGCATCATGTTTATTTTTCCAGAAATTTGAAATGGGGATGACAGAACCCCAAGCACCCCCTAAAAACAACTAGGGTTTACTAAAATCTTTTTCAATGAACCTGAAATGCCCTTCTAAAATGTCCATCATTTTTGTCTTGGTCCAGAAGCTCTGCCAAAATTGGTTCACATTTTCTAGGACACATAAAGTAACTGAATTAAATCATTGCCTATTTGCATTTGGGCATTTAAATGCTATAAAAATATTTCAAATATCCAAATAATCCTAAACTGAAATGTTCCATGTTGGTTATATTCCAAACAGTGGCCATGAGCAGTTTGGTGATTTTTGAAAATGCCTTAGCATTTTTAGAAATGCCACAAACTTGCAGAAATAAAACAAAACAGAAAATAAAGGGAAAGGACTTACGTGGCCGCAACCCACCACCCAGCCCACCTGGCGGCCCAGCAATGTGCTGGCCCGTGCCAGCTAGCTGATTCATCCCTGCCAGGCACGCAGGGAGGTGACGCCGGCGTGCGCGGGCTCGCCATGGCGCCACTTTCTTGCCGCCTGTGCCCCTGGACACCTGGGCGAGCTCCACGTCGCCGCCCCAACTCCGTAGACACCCCGCTCACTCCTCTGTCTCTCTCCCTCGCCTCTCCTCACCATGGCCGACGCTGCCGCGCCCGCGCCGCCGTAGTTCTCGCAGCCTCCGTCGCCTCCTCGTCGCCCCACCGTGTCCAGAAGCTCCGCCGCCCTCCTCTCCGTCGAGCAGGCCGAGCCCCGAGTGCTCGCTTGCCCCGAAGCCACCGCAACGACCATGCCCGACTCCGCCACCGCCGGAGATCCCCTTCGCCATCACCGCCGCACCAGCTCGTCCCCGACCTCGCCGACTGCTCCGACGTGATGGCCATGAGCTCAGCCACCTCCCCATCCTCTTTGTTCTTGCTTTCGAGCACCGTAGCGACCGCATGAAGCTTCACCACATGCGCCGCCACCGAGCTCGTCGCCGACGTGACTTCGGCCACGCAACGGCCTCGCCACCCTGCCCGTTCGCCTCACCGCACTCGCAGGAGCCCGTAGCACCACCGCACGCCCCTTGTCGTGCCCCCTAACGACGGGTTCGACCTTGCCCGAACTCCGGCGACCGCCAAGGTCGTCGCCGGCGACGTTTCCGGCCACCCCAGCTCCACCCACTGCCACCACTCAACGCGGCTCACTCCTAGCTACCTATAGATGGTCTCTGCCGCCCATTTGGTCATCGGAGGACAAAACCCGCACTGCCCGCCGCATCTGGCCTCACTGGCGGCTAAACGCCGGCGAGTTTGACCCCACTGACCCAGTTTGACCCCAGGTGGCCCAGTTTGAACCCTGGGTCTATGACAAGTGGGACCCGCCTGGTAATTAAGTTAGGATTAAGACTAACTAAAAAATAGTTAGACTAACAACACTGACACGTGGGACCCACTGGTCAGGGTTGACCTGGACCATCCTCGTTGACCGTTGATGTCACCCTGATGCAATGCTGACGCAATAAATCATTTACTAGATTTATTCTTATACAGGAAATTCCAGAAAATGCTACAAACTTCAAAAATTCATAGAAATTAATCTATAACTCCAAATGCAAAGATTTATATATGAAATTTGATCAGATAAATTCAATATTTCCATCTGTACTGGTTTCATGCATGTCAGAATAGTTTAACCTTGCTGTTTAGATGAAACAAGTTAATGCACTAATATCACCTCTTATTTTGGGTTAGCATTTGAATCCTTGATTCAAATGAACTCAAACCAATCTGTTCCAAGTTGCATTGGCCACAACACACTCATTTTGCCATTTAATTGCATGCATCATATTGTTGCATATTGCCATGTGATGATTGTGTTTCGATGTGTTCTTCGTGGTAGGTTCTGCCTCCAAGGATATTCACGAGTATGCAACTGAAGGGTAGTATCCCACTACCACTCTGTCAGGAAAGCAACCCATTGATCATTTCGATACAAACCCAACATCTCGCTTCTGCTCTCATTTACTGCATTAAGACAACGTGTTTGAAACTGCTGTGTGTTGCGGTAGTTGAACCCACTTCCTCTGCATGACCTGTCATTGCCACAGTAACTAGATGAAACCCACTACCATGTGTATGAGTTGATTGAGCCATGTTTGTGTTTCCTACCATGCTATGCCTGCTATGCTTAGAGTCGTGTCAGGTCTGGCTCATCGGGGTGATGAACTAGAGTGAATGGTTGTGTCGGTAATGAGAGTGAAATGTTGAACATGATTTGGTAGAGGTATCGATGAAAGGCCATGTAGGAGTACATCATTGGTTGTTTCATTGAGGCCGTCCTTAAGAACTGAGATCTGTATGCGTGATTTAAGATTCAGCTACTACCACACATTGGGTCATGAAATATGACCCCACTCGACTTCCTGACCCCTCTCGCCCTCTGTCAAGGAGTTGCAAGTAGTTTATGGTGTTTGTAGTTGCTGGAGGCGGTGCGCAGCGCCGACCTTAGGGATGGGCTATGATGCGGTAGGCACGTGGCCCGGTGTACCGAGTCGCCCGTTTGGTTTCTCGGGAACCCTGCACACATTGTTTGGGGCCGTTGAGGACACATCGTTTGCGGCGAATAGGCAATAAACCTGGACTAGAGACTGGTGTGGTTAGTCAGGTCGTGGTCTACACCCATGTCGGCTTTCACTTAAAGTCTGCCGAGCACATGTCGTGTGCAGACGCTAAGTGGTGGAAACATGTGTGACGAAGTACACCCCTGTAGGTTATAAAACTATTCGAATATTCGCGTCCGCGGTAAAGGACTACTTGGTCTCTTATGCAGTTCATAGACAAGTTAATGGTTACTACTAAAATACTCAAGATAAGTGTGAGTACCGCGGATGGCCCTCTCGTAGGACGACGAGGGAGGATCCACGGTGGAGTATTGTGATGGTGATTAATGGACTCGTGTGCTAAAACTATTTTACAACTGGTGTCTCTTAGGATAGCTTAGCCAAGAGTAAAAGCTGGCTTGCTGCAATAACTCCACTACCCTTCTTGAGAATTTGCATGTATAGTAGGATCTGTTGTAAGACTTGCTGAGTACCTTTGTACTCATGTTCCTTTAATTACTGTTTTCGGACGACAACACCGCCCCCTCCGATGGCTTCTATGTAGATCTCGACGTTGATGAGTAGCTTGATGCTCATGTGGTGATCTGAGCTTGTGAAGGGCCTATGTAGATAGACAGGCTTCGTCAAGCCTTCTTTCTTTCTAGTTGTCTGTACTCAGACAAGTTTGCTTCCGCATGTGCTTGTATGTTTGTATGACTTGAGTGTCGGGTCATGTGACCCCTACCTGTATGAACATGTTATGTATGGCTCTCCGAAGCCTTTAAATAAAGTACTTTGAGTTGTAGAGTTATGTTGTGATGCCATGTTGTATTTACACAACTTGATGTTACAACAAAGTCAACCACTTCTCCATGAGGAATTTCGTAAGCTTAACCTTCACATTGTTCCTCGAGGATTCCTATCCACCCTGGTGGCGAAGCCTAACCTTACGGATCAAATCATAGCTTCCCAGAAGCGTGATAAGGGCATATCCCGGATTAAGGAAAACATCGCTAGAGGAGCTGCTAAATGTTTTTCCATGGATGAGCGAGGTGTTGTCTTCTTTGGGAACCGCTTGGTGGTCCCCAAGAAACAACACCTACGTCAATTGATCCTTAAGGAAGCTCATGAATCCCCTCTCACCATTCATCCCAGTAGTACTAAAATGTATCAAGACCTACGTCAGAGATTTTGGTGGACTAGGATAAAGGGAGAAATCGCTCAATACATTGCTAGTTGCGACGTCTGTCGTCGTGTTAAAGCAGAGCATCAACGGCCTGCTGGCACCCTTCAACCTTTGGCTAATCATGAATGGAAATGGGATAAAATCGGTATGGATTTCATTACCGGGTTTCCCATGACCAAGAGAGGGAATAATGCTATCTTCGTTGCTGTCGATCGTCTTTCCAAAGTAGCCCATTTCCTACCTATTCGTGAGAGTATAGCCGCTAGCCAGCTAGCTGACTTGTACATCTCCCGAATAGTGTCTTTTCATGGTGTTCCATTGGAGATTAACTCAGACCGTGGAAGACTTTTCACCTCTCGATTTTCGGAAAGTTTCCAAAATGCTATGGGAACTCGTCTCTCCTTTATCACCGCCTTCCACCCTCAATCAAGTGGTCAAGTAGAACGAGTTAATCAAATTTTGGAAGATATGCTCCGAGCTTCTATCATCTCTTTCAGTATGGATTGGGAGAAATGCCTTCCATTCGCCGAATTCGCTTATAACAATAGTTATCAAGCTAGCTTGGGCAAAGCCCCTTTCGAAGTTCTCTATATGTACGAAAATGTCGAACGCCTCTTAACTGGTCAGAAACCGGGGAAAGACAACTCTTTGGCATGGATATCATTCAGGAAGCAGAAGAGCAAGTTTGCATTATTCGTGAGAAATTGAAAACAGCCCAATCTCGTCAAAAGAGTCAATATGACCGCAAACATAAGCTCATGACTTATGAAGTTAGCGAGAAGGCTTACCTTCGGGTTACTTCTCTAAAGGGAACACATCGATTCGGTATCAAAGGCAAATTGGCTCCTCATTACATTGGACCCTTTCGCATTCTTGCCAAACAAGGAGAAGTTGCCTACCAATTGGAACTACCTCCGCATCTCTCCAGAGTTCATGATATCTTCCACGTTTCTCAACTCAGGCGTTGCTTCTCGGATCCTATCCGTGGAGTGGACCACGAAATGCTTGATCTCCAAGATAATCTCACATATGGGAAATATCCCGTTCGCATCCTTGATCAAGCCGAGCGTACCACTCGACGCCAAAATATCAAGTTTCTCAAGGTTCAATGGTCACACCATTCCTAGAAACAAAGCTACTTGGGAAAGGGAGGATCGTCTTTGACTTGAGTACCCCACCTTCTTCCCGGAGGATCCTAAATCTCGGGACGAGATTCTTTTGAGTGGGGGTGAGTTGTCACACCCTAGCTAGTTCATGCATTAGGGTGTTGCATCATGTTTATTTTTCCAGAAATTTGAAATGGGGATGACAGAACCCCAAGCACCCCCTAAAAACAACTAGGGTTTACTAAAATCTTTTTCAATGAACCTGAAATGCCCTTCTAAAATGTCCATCATTTTTATCTTGGTCCAGAAGCTCTGCCAAAATTGGTTCACATTTTCTAGGACACATAAAGTAACTGAATTAAATCATTGCCTATTTGCATTTGGGCATTTAAATGCTATAAAAATATTTCAAATATCCAAATAATCCTAAACTGAAATGTTCCATGTTGGTTATATTCCAAACAGTGGCCATGAGCAGTTTGGTGATTTTTGAAAATGCCTTAGCATTTTTAGAAATGCCACAAACTTGCAGAAATAAAACAAAACAGAAAATAAAGGGAAAGGACTTACGTGGCCGCAACCCACCACCCAGCCCACCTGGCGGCCCAGCAATGTGCTGGCCCGTGCCAGCCAGCTGATTCATCCCTGCCAGGCACGCAGGGAGGTGACGCCGGCGTGCGCGGGCTCGCCATGGAGCCACTTTCTTGCCGCCTGCGCCCCTGGACACCTGGGCGAGCTCCACGTCGCCGCCCCAACTCCGTAGACACCCCGCTCACTCCTTTGTCTCTCTCCCTTGCCTCTCCTCACCATGGCCGACACTGCCGCGCCCGCGCCGCCGTAGTTCTCGCAGCCTCCGTCGCCTCCTCATCGCCCCACCGTGTCCAGAAGCTCCGCCGCCCTCCTCTCCGTCGAGCAGGCCGAGCCCCGAGCACTCGCTTGCCCCGAAGCCACCGCAACGACCATGCCCGACTCCGCCACCGCCGGAGATCCCCTTCGCCATCACCGCCGCACCAGCTCATCCCCGACCTCGCCGACTGCTCCGACGTGATGGCCATGAGCTCAGCCACCTCCCCATCCTCTTTGTTCTTGCTTTTGAGCACCGTAGCGACCGCATGAAGCTTCACCACATGCGCCGCCACCGAGCTCGTCGCCGACGTGACTTCGGCCACGCAACGGCCTCGCCACCCTGCCCGTTCGCCTCACCGCACTCGCAGGAGCCCGTAGCACCACGGCACGCCCCTTGTCGTGCCCCCTAGCGACGGGTTCGACCTTGCCCGAACTCCGGCGACCGCCAAGGTCGTCGCCGGCGACGTTTCCGGCCAGCCCAGCTCCACCCACTGCCACCACTCAACGCGGCTCACTCCTAGCTACCTATAGATGGTCTCTGCCGCCCATTTGGTCATCGGAGGACAAAACCCGCACTGCCCGCCGCATCTGGCCTCACTGGCGGCTAAACGCCGGCGAGTTTGACCCCACTGACCCAGTTTGAACCCAGGTGGCCCAGTTTGAACCCCTGCGTCTATGACAAGTGGGACCCGCCTGGTAATTAAGTTAGGATTAAGACTAACTAAAAAATAGTTAGACTAACAACACTGACACGTGGGACCCACTGGTCAGGGTTGACCTGGACCGTCCTCGTTGACCGTTGATGTCACCCTGACGCAATGCTGACGCAATAAATCATTTACTAGATTTATTCTTATACAGGAAATTCCAGAAAATGCTACAAACTTCAAAAATTCATAGAAATTAATCTATAACTCCAAATGCAAAGATTTATATATGAAATTTGATCAGATAAATTCAATATTTCCATCTGTACTGGTTTCATGCATGTCAGAATAGTTTAACCTTGCTGTTTAGATGAAACAAGTTAATGCACTAATATCACCTCTTATTTTGGGTTAGCATTTGAATCCTTGATTCAAATGAACTCAAACCAATCTGTTCCAAGTTGCATTAGCCAAAACACACTCATTTTTCCATTTAATTGCATGCATCATATTGTTGCATATTGCCATGTGATGATTGTGTTTCGATGTGTTCTTCGTGGTAGGTTCTGCCTCCAAGGATATTCACGAGTATGCAACTGAAGGGTAGTATCCCACTACCACTCTGTCAGGAAAGCAACCCATTGATCATTTCGATACAAACCCAACATCTCGCTTCTGCT
Source organism: Triticum aestivum (assembly GCF_018294505.1). Lineage (NCBI taxonomy): Eukaryota > Viridiplantae > Streptophyta > Magnoliopsida > Poales > Poaceae > Triticum > Triticum aestivum. Next base: position 706,944,225 of record NC_057800.1, read on the forward strand.
CTCATTTACTGCATTAAGACAACGTGTTTGAAACTGCTGTGTGTTGCGGTAGTTGAACCCACTTCCTCTGCATGACCTGTCATTGCCACAGTAACTAGATGAAACCCACTACCATGTGTATGAGTTGATTGAGCCATGTTTGTGTTTCCTACCATGCTATGCCTGCTATGCTTAGAGTCGTGTCAGGTCTGGCTCATCGGGGTGATGAACTAGAGTGAATGGTTGTGTCGGTAATGAGAGTGAAATGTTGAACATGATTTGGTAAATGTATCGATGAAAGGCCATGTAGGAGTACATGATGGGTTGTTTCATTGAGGCCGTCCTTAAGAACTGAGATCTGTATGCGTGATTTAAGATTCAGCTACTACCACACATTGGGTCATGAAATATGACCCCACTCGACTTCCTGACCCCTCTCGCCCTCTGTCAAGGAGTTGCAAGTAGTTTATGGTGTTTGTAGTTGCTGGAGGCGGTGCGCAGCGCCGACCTTAGGGATGGGCTATGATGCGGTAGGCATGTGGCCCGGTGTACCGAGTCGCCCGTTTGGTTTCTCGAGAACCCTGCACACATTGTTTGGGGCCGTTGAGGACACATCGTTTGCGGCGAATAGGCAATAAACCTGGACTAGAGACTGGTGTGGTTAGTCAGGTCGTGGTCTACACCCATGTCGGCTTTCACTTAAAGTCTGCCGAGCACATGTCGTGTGCAGACGCTAAGTGGTGGAAACATGTGTGACGAAGTACACCCCTGTAGGTTATAAAACTATTCGAATATTTGCGTCCGCGGTAAAGGACTACTTGGTCTCTTATGCAGTTCATAGACAAGTTAATGGTTACTACTAAAATACTCAAGATAAGTGTGAGTACCGCGGATGGCCCTCTCGTAGGACGACGAGGGAGGATCCACGGTGGAGTATTGTGATGGTGATTAATGGACTCGTGTGCTAAAACTATTTTACAACTGGTGTCTCTTAGGATAGCTTAGCCAAGAGTAAAAGCTGGCTTGCTGCAATAACTCCACTACCCTTCTTGAGAATTTGCATGTATAGTAGGATCTGTTGTAAGACTTGCTGAGTACCTTTGTACTCATGTTCCTTTAATTACTGTTTTCGGACGACAACACCGCCCCCTCCGATGGCTTCTATGTAGATCTCGACGTTGATGAGTAGCTTGATGCTCATGTGGTGATCTGAGCTTGTGAAGGGCCTATGTAGATAGACAGGCTTCGTCAAGCCTTCTTTCTTTCTAGTTGTCTGTACTCAGACAAGTTTGCTTCCGCATGTGCTTGTATGTTTGTATGACTTGAGTGTCGGGTCATGTGACCCCTACCTGTATGAACATATTATGTATGGCTCTCTGAAGCCTTTAAATAAAGTACTTTGAGTTGTAGAGTTTTGTTGTGATGCCATGTTGTATTTACACATATCGAGCATATTGTGTGTATGATTGAAATGCTTGGTATGTGTGGGATCCAACAATCTAGTTGTTTATCCTTGGCAGCCTCTCTTATGGGGAAATGTAGTCTGGTGCTTCCACTGAGCCATGGTAGTCTGCTACAGCCCGGTTTACCGGAGTCCTGCTAGCCCAGCCCTACTGCTCCGGAACACTTAGACTGGACGGCATGTGTTTCACTTTGTTCCTGTGTCTGTCCCTTCGGGGAAATGTCACGAGGTGACATCTGGAGTCCTTCCTAGCCTGCTATAGCCCGGGTTCCCGGAGTCCTGTTAGCCCAGTGCTACGGCCCGGATTCACACGCTGCTGGCCGACATGCTCGATGTTGATTCATGTATGCCTGTCCCTGTAAGTTAGCGCCGCTTAGAGTTCACGACTAGCCATGTTTGCCCGGATGCTAGCGACACTATCATATACGTGAGCCAAAAGGCACAAATGGTCCCGGGCCATGGTAAGGCGACACTCGTGAGAATACCGTGCGTGAGGCCGCGAAGTGATATGAGGTGTTACAGGCTAGATCGATGTGACTTGCAATCGGGGTCCTGACAGTCGCGGCTCCAGTGAGGTGTGGTGCCACCGGCAATGACGGACACAGGACACCGGAGAAGGAGGGGAGGAACGCGTGCACAGGCGACTTCTCTCTGCCCCGGCCCTAGCGAGGCGGTGATGGGCTTCCACCATATCCAAAAGAAGGAAAGGAGAGAGGAGATAAGAGATGTGGCTGACAGGTGGGACCCCCATCCACCTTAACATGTCAAATGTTGACTAGGACTAGTCTTCGCCAGATCAACACGAACAGATGGGTCCCACCCATCAGTTTTGCTATTAGACGTGACTCAATTTTGAATCAATGTGATTCATTAGTCACTTGCATAGAGTTGGTGGTTTTTTGTGGTTTTCTGGCAAAAGCGGTGCTAAAGTAGTACCCTAGCAAAAAATGTGGTGGTTTTGAGAAATTTACTCTCACGAAATCAACAATGTTTGCACTTTTTGATCATCCCCTTTTCACTATATGCTTGAAATGAGGTGCACTAGTTTCGGCGGATCTGTACTACTATGTACCTTATCCCCTCTACGAGTCTCCAAAAGTTCCCGATGTTGCCTTCCCTACTCCAAATTGGAACCAACCCATGAAAATCTTAACATAATGTTGCTTCAGTTCCTTTGGTCTCTGCATCCGGGGACAACTGATAAGTCGTATTTCTTAAATAGTATATTTGGGCAAGAGGATGGGTTGATGATTGCTGTGAGGGATTGTCATGTGGCACCATGACGGCATGGCCTCGTGATGGGTCTGCCAGCGGTTCCCTGCCACTTGGGTCAAAGTAGTTATAACTCATGGTACGATGGATGATCTGGATAGCAGTCTTAGATGATCTTATATGTTGCAGTTCTGGAACTAGAGATTTTATTTGTGTTTCATTCAAGACTATTGGCATGTAGGTTTCCTGGACATTGATTCAGTGTCTGTTCAACCTAGTACTGGCATCTTGGTTTCCTCGGTGTTGTAACATCTGAAAATTAGCAAACTGAATCGGCTGTGCCTAATTTTGTTTCCAAATACATGTCACTGTGTCTGAGACAATATGTCATCATAGCTAGCTGTTAGATTTGATTCCCAACTACAAGTGTACAATCATTGTGCCTGTGAGATCTGAGATGACTTTCCAGTCTTTTTTTTTGCCATGGAGATCAAAACAAGATAAAGACGACATGAAATTAAGATGGGCCTCCTATAGGTTTGTTCAGATTGTGACCAAAGTGTACATCGCCAAGTATGTTTTGTATGAACCCAATAAATAAAGTTTTTGTTTGGAGGATGGTTGTTGACTTCTTTAAATATCAATAGTGTTTTGTCAACTATGAAATCCTTTCCTATGTTCCAACTTATGCACAAACAAAACCTCAATCCAAACTTTGGCTATTTAATATTTTCGTCCAAGGCATAAACCTAACACCGTAGTTGCTTGGTGTCCACCTCATGGGTCTACCCACCACATTTTATTTCTATACCACCGTCGTGATGCGGCGATGCAATATATGGAGAAAGTTGTAGTTGACATAGTTCTATGCCTATTTAGATCTCGATGCTATCAGAATGGTGAACAGTAGAGAATTCGTCGTGCTGAGGCCCTACAGTGCGAGTGCACTAGAATAGCAACAACCGCCGTTGAATAGAAGCTTAGGTTGAAAGGATCCTACCTGTAGACACACGAACAAAGACTAGATCCATGTGGATCCACCGAAGAAAAACTAGTTTGATCCTTTGGGACCCATTTGTCAAGTGTGTCAAAGAAAAACAATGGGATCCCTGGAAAAACATCAATTCAATTCCATTCCATCCGGTACTCCGCCTGTGCGCTGCAGCCATCTATTCCATTGTAATGCATGTCCATCTCCGGTCTGCCATCACCTCCCTGGCCTCACTAGTGGGTCGTTCCTTCTTTGGTAATGGAACCTGCAGCCGAGTGGGAGTGGGGTTTACGGGCTTACGAGGTGGGGTCATGTTTATGATGTGGGATGGCTTCAACAACAGATAAGATCCACCTTTGCAAGGCTTGCATTGTGGTTCACGCCTACTAAGCTTGAGGACCATGTTAGCTAAAATCTCAGGAAGGTCACACATGCTAAGAGCTTCTTTGCGGGGCAAATTTATTTCAAAACGGCGGTGGAGATGCAACAATGCATGATTCTATGCCATGAAGGTTCCCCAATCCCGGACGCATTGTCAGTTGAGGTAATTCGGGAGAACTAATGGGAAATTCTCAATTAGGTGCTGGAGGAAGATGTTGAAGGAGAGAGATGTTGGAATTGCCTTGTAGAACTGAAACCTCACGCTGATGAGCAACCGGGGGTCATGAATTTTTGATGAATTTTTCCAGGGTCCAAAGTCTCATTGCTTTCGACATTTTATGTGCAAAAATTAGACCGTCGGATGGTGAAGAAGTGTATATTCCTTTGAACTATGTCTGAACCTGTAATAAGTAGATGTATGTATCATGAACTTCGTGGTGGTGATGCTAAATTTTTAATTATTTAGTTTTAGTTTGTGATTGATCGTCTTTCTAGTGTGTAAACTTACATAATTACTTGTTTTCTTTCTTCTTATTGTCGGGAGAGGAGACTTGTTTAACCCAACTCAACCCTTTGGGCCCAAATAATCAGGCATGTGACATGCAGTCGAGCTCGTTTCGGTGAGCTGCTACTACGGACTGACACAACGATTTTGCGACCAATGATGCGGCGTGGTAGGCTCCCCAAGTCCCCATTGACCACTCCTTGTTGTGTACTATGAAATCTAGGTGCTGATTTTGAATGTGCATGTAGACTAGGTTTTCCTCACGTGAGCGTGGATTACAGTTGAGGAAGTTAAGAGGAGGAAAAGAGAAAAAGTCGATCCAGTTTCTGCACATCACAATCTGGTGTGAGTGGTTCCGGCTAATCTATTCTATCACCCCCTCCTGTGTAGGTAGATTACACATGTCGTTGCTTTCTCTCCTTGGAAATACTTTCGATTTCACTTGTCCTACGCACTATATGATTCTTTTTAGATGATGTTCTTCCATATGCCTCCCATTCATACTTCATTGAGGAAGCTCATCAAACTTTTAGTGTTGCTGCTCTCCGTCGTTCCGTAGCCTCAACCCTATTCTTGTTTGTTTCGCTGACAGTACTATCCTGATAACTTAGTTATAAGCTACAAGGAGATTATAGATTGCAGTGTCTCTTTGTAAGTGTGGATCATGCTTATGCTGAGGAAGGTTGGTGAGCACATTATTTATACGTCCATTAGTTTTGTACCCAAGTCCCGGAGTCTGCTTTGTATCCGAGCCTTAATTTTTTCTTTATGCAGAGGTTTGCATATACACGTGTGTTCTACTCCATTTTTCCAACATTAACCCGGTAGCTACACTCGACACTACTTTCAAAGCTTGTGGAAGACGTATGTTCAAATCTTGTACCAAAAACAAGAACAATGCTCAACATTATTGCCTCATACAACATTTCTTCGTAGAAGGAGCGAAATGCTCAAATCTTGAGCGAGACCACCTCCTTCAAGATTCCAAATGACGTGTTGTCTCTCTTTGCACTGATAGAGTAGCCTACAACAATTTCTTTCTCAACTATATTTTCCTTTTTGATCCTTGCTAGGTTGGAAACTGTATCCTACTAATATAAATGGCAAAACACGTGCTTTTTCCATCAATAGTGTCCAAACTGAAACCAACACACCATCTACTATAAATTAAAACCTCTACATCATATGGTGGTTAGATTCATTGGTATCTACATTTAAGGAAAACAGAGAAATGTTATTTCTTAAATGATATAGTGAGGGTGAGAGCACTTGTTAATGATTTTTGTCAGCCATCGCCATGAAGGTTCTCTAGGCTGTACATTGTCAGCGCCATCATGGTGTCAACTTATTACTAGTTGCTGGAAAGTGGAATTTTATCCAGATACTAGGGTGTTGGATCGAAAAGCAGTATTTTAGTTATACCATTTTGAATGTTGTGGTTGCAGTTGTAGAAATGGAGGGTCCGTGTCATATTTGTTAGGACATCTGAGAAACAACAAACCGCGAGTTCGGTTTTGGCCCGTCCGGCCCATTCGTGTGTCTACCCCCTTAACTGTTCGTCTCGCCGCCAGAAGCCGGCCCCGATGGCAGAGCGCCCACTCCCAATCTCAACTCCCTTCACCCACCGCCTTCCTTTCTCTACAGGACCCATTCTCCCTCCTGCTTTCCATTTGTACCGTAAAATCAGGTGTTGCTTATAAATGTGCATGAACCCTAGCGAGATCTTCGCAAGGTCAACATTGTTTCCAGTTCAGGGTGTTAGAATATATTGTATGTAATATACGGTTGGTTTATAAAACCGTATATACTCTCCTGGTGTTGCGTGTGTATCTGTATCAAATCGGTAGTTAGGTTTAAAGCTTTGATCCTTATCAGTAGAATAGCTAACTTGGGGATCAAGCCTAACCAACTACCAGATCCGTAAACCCTAGCCCTATGGCTATATATAACATGCAACGCGTCCCTGCTAGGCATACGCTTCAAGCCATCTTTCACAGGGGATTGTGGAGGAAGTGAGGGAGAAATCAATCTGTCACCTTTTCAGTATCTGCTTAAAATGAGCTTAGTTTGCTTCAGCCCTTTCGCCCTCTCTGTCCGTTCGTTTTGTCTCCATCATGTTGCATTGCCTCAATGCCTCCTACACCTCTGCGTGAGACCAATCCCACACCCACCCGCCGTTGCCCAGTAGTGTCACAACGATTCGCATGAGCAGTGACCCGGCAGCCTGCGGCAAGGTAACCCCCAAGTATCCATTCTCCACCTTTGCGTGTCTACCATAAGAGTTGATCCTGCTAAAACATGTGGACGAACCTAAGTCTTTGTGATGTCAGCATGGGTTGCATTTCATGGGGTTGAGGAGGAACTGAGGACGATTGATCCGGTCTTTATAGAATAATAAAATTGGGGCTGATCTGTGCTGCAACCTTATCTCCTCTGCGAGTCTCCGAGAGTTTCAGCTGCTGGCTTCCCTCGAAAATACTTTCACTTGGCCTGATCCTACGTCCGATGTGATTCTTCGAGACCATGTGTTTCCATATGCCTCCCAATCGTATTTCACAACAGATTGCATCGATTCCGTCCGTGTTCGTTTCTTGTCACCGTCAGTGTTTGTTTGGTCACTACATATTTCTTGCTCGGTAGCTTTGACTCCGTCCGTGTTTGTTTGGCTGGTACACTATCCTCACATCACTGCTAGAGGCTACAAGACCTCCTCCTTTTGTAAGCGTTGTCATGCTGAGACGGAGGAAGATTGGTGAGCACATCAGTTACCCTTCCAATAATTTTGTGAGTCCTGGAATCTGCCTCGCACGGTCGTACCTAAGCCTTAACTGCCTTTCCCCAAAGTGATTTGGATACACGTGTGTGATCTGCTCGTTTCCTCCAACTAACCATTGCCTCTACACTGAACACTGATTTGCTAGGCTTGTGGGAGAACTGACGTGTGTTCAGAGCCTCTACTTAAAACCAGAAGAACCATGCTCAATGTTATCGCCTCGTACACAATCTGAAATTTGTGCATGGAACGAACTGATCCGATCTTCAGCGGTTTTATTATTCTATAAAGACTGGATTAACCATGATGTGGCGGTTCCCTAGTCCGGCAGTGATGTTAAGGTCGGATTAACCATGATCTGTGCTGCGACCTTAACCTCCATCAGTAAGACCCCTTGGGATTAACCATGATGTGGTGGTTCCCTAGTCCGGCAGTAGCAGTCACCGAATAGAATGAAGCGTAAGGTAGTTTAGCTAATATAAATAGCCCTATTAAGTGTGTATTGCCTCGCGTGCGTCGATCAAGCCGGCGACTCGTGCTAAGCTAGCTAGACATCAAAAGCCTCCACCAGGCTGTCTGCTTGCTAGCTTAGCTAGTAAGTGCGTATTGCGTCTCGGTCGAACGGCGGCTCGGAAGCTAATCGAGCAGCTCGTACGCGCGTATTGCCTGAAGGTACTCGGCAGCATCGTGGGGTCTGGGCCAACAACCGACACTACCCCCCCCCCCCCCCCCCCCCCCCCTTGCATTTCCGTGTGGCCTTGAATATTGCAAATGATACGTCATTCCTGTTTGCATTTACTATTTTTACTTTTTTATTCCATGCTAAGTAGCAAATCTTATTGACGTGTCAATTAACTCCAATGTGAAATCAACATAGCATCTAACACATGAGAAAATTTCGACATCATAGTGTTTTATTGCAATGGTTTATGTATCTGAGATAAACAGAGAAGTTCGTGCGGCACCAAGGTGTGTGGTGCGTCTGGCAGCAGTCCCATTCTACTTGGTCAAACTTGTGGTCAGCATTCTTTGAAAGATGGAGGACGTGGATATGAATATTTCATGGTGTCAGCTTGAACTGAAACTTTTATTCATGTTAACATTTCAAACTATTGGCAGGTACTGTTCCTAGGCATTTTGACGTATGACTATGTGGTCTAGTGAAAATTTGAATAAACTTTTCCACAAACTTTGGATTTTATTCCCAAACTACACTCTATTATACTATTTTGAGGCAACTTCTTAGCACCCTTCTCCATTCGATGTCAGTCCTTTCATCTTTTTTTGGAGACTTTACAACAGAAGAGGCTCCTACTGCTTTGTCATTTCATCTTCAGTGTCACAATTGAGGAACAGTAGGTTTTAATTATATTTCATTTTAAACATCTTACTGTGTATGTATGTGTGCCGTAGTCAAAATATGAATCTAACATTACATTACTCTACATGACTACGACACACACACACACACACACACACACACACACACACACACACACACACACACACACACACACACACACACACAGAGAGAGAGAGAGTTTGCACAAGGGAAGAAAAATCCAAAATCTAGGTTGACTTTTTCAGACTCATGGAGAGGCAATGCAACATGCATTTGGAAACAAGCAAAATTGGAAGGTTATAGAACATCCGATTCAGATTTTTCACTATAGCACATAGTCATATATTAAATTGCCTAGGAAACCTACATGCCAAGGGTTAGAAATAAAAGACGAATACAACTTCCAGTTTCACAACTGGGACTACAAAGATGACATTACCGATTTCAAGTGGAGTAGGGTACTGATAAGTTGCCTTGTGATGACACTACATGGTTTTCCAAAGTTATGTAGAGAGAATTCAGCATGCATTTGAAAAACTAAATTAGTATGTTCCCCAAATCTGCTTGTTTCCAAGTGCATGTTGCATTGCCTCTCCATGAGTCTGAGAAAGTCAACCTAGATTTTGGATTTTCTTCCCTAGTGCAAACTATTATACTTTCTTGAGGCAACTTATTCAATATCCTTTTCCATTTAAAAACATATTTTTTACAAAATAATTGTTAATTATATCAATTTTTTATTATATAAATATATGTCGCACTAGTAGTACCAAAATGATAGAAATGTCCATGCTCCTGCAGGGCGCCTGCGACTTACGGTTTTGTCTAATTTTTTAAGAAAACCAAAGAAAAGAGGAATGCACTAAGGATATTGGGCAGACGCAAATGGGGACATAGACGAGAAAGAGAGGATGGTGAACACCGACATGGAATATGATTTGTTCTAGTGACCTCAATATTGTACTATTTTCTCCAAGTCTGCTTCGAAATCAGTGAAATTGAGCTGTTTGTACACCTTATCGTCATATTGGGCCATGACAAACCACCGTAATTGTCACTCCTGCCACTCCTTCTCTAGAGCCTCGACTCCTTTCGAGCCAAATCAGTACCGCTTCATATCCAATGGTGCAGCGATTCTGAGATTGCCGCAACCTTCCCACCTCAATGAAAAGGGTTGTTGCAGATTATGCAATTCCGTATGCCTTCCATTCACAAACATATTGCAGTGCTCCAACCCATCTTAATTGTCATTGCACTCTCGCCCGGCAGCCCCTACACCATTCATTTTCATTTGGATGCTTGTACTATCTTGATAATAATGCTAGAGGCTAAAAGAAGTGCAATACAGCCACAGACATAGTACATGCTCTTGTATAGGGGCTGATCATCCTTAGGATGAGGAAGGCTGGGTGAGCACATCAGCTATTCATCCATTAATTTTGTGACCAACATCCTGGAGTCTGCATCATACGTGAGCCTTAATTTTGCTTTCTCCGAAGAGATCTGCCTACACAAGTATGATGCTCTGGTCCATTGTCCTCGACTCACCCTGGCCTCTACAAATAACACTGATTTGCCAAGCTTGTGGGAGACGGTGTGTACAAACTTTAGAGCCTATATTGAAAATCAGAACCATGCTTAAGGTTATAGCCTTATATAACATGTTAAATTTGTGGAAGGAACGGCATGCTCAAATCTTCACGGAAAACATCTCCTGGCCCTCGTAGTGTACTTGGCCTCCAAGGTTGGAAATGACATGCCATATCTGTTTGCATTGACAGAATAGCCTAATGCTTTCACTCTCAACTGCCTCCCGTGCCGCACTCGCTCTCCATCCACCAGCCGTTGCTCAAGAGCAAGGCTGCTGCCTTCCAGGCTTCCACCCGATGGCCGACACAACTAATGCTGCAGCCTGCAGCGAAGTGAAATTCTTCATTAAATTTTTTTTTTGAAAAAGGAGGTTAAAACCGTCTTTATTAATTATTCAACAAAGTTCTCACAATAACATATATCAAACCACCTGCCCGAAGCCACCACTCACCTACAAACTCGATAATGTGGAGTGCTCTCACTCCGCACATCTAAAATCGGTGTCGTCGCCGATCCATCTGCATAACGTATCAGCACCTATATCCGGTGCAGCAAAGCTAAAACGTACACCACATGCACACGTTTACATGTGCCTCCCATTCACAACGGACTGCAGTAATTGAAGCCGTTGAAACATTCACTGCTCTCTTGGTGTCTCTTTGGAGACACGATTCTTTTCATGTTAATTTGGCTACTAATACAATCCTTCTAACATTCTATTTAGGGGGCTAGAAGACCAAGCCTACATATATTGGCTAATAGGGATGCAAACCGCACACTGTTTAAATCCGTTTAAGCCCAGTTAACGCTCTAGCAGTTCAAGAAAGTTTTTTTTTAGGAAAATGAACTATCGAGCTAACAAAAAAATTATGGGTTTTGCGGCGTGTGTTTATCGTGCCATTTAGATCCCTATTGGCAAGGTGTGTCATTCTTTCACAGGGGAGGTTCGTTAATTAGCCACCATCCATTGCATTTGTGACGAAGTCTAAACGAGCCTTAATTGCCATTTCTCCATTGAGGTTTGGCCACATGTGTGTGTCTGCCCCCATTGTCCCCAGCTTGGTCTTAACCTGAACACTTTTTTGCCAAGCTGGTGGTAGATGGTGCATTTGAAGCTTGTACGTACTAAGAGCATCTCTAGCTGTTCAGCCCCCCAGGATGCCGAAAAAGAGCCGCCTGGGGCGAACCTGCGCTTGGTTGGCGCATGGGGGCGATTGCGTGCACAGTCGACGCCCCCAGGTCGCCGCCAAAATTGTGCGAACTTGGCGATGTTTTATACAAAATGGTAAAACCTCGGCGAAACTGGCACAAACTCAGCGAAACTTCATTGAAATCTGTCAAAAACAGATAAAACATGCAAACTACGCCTAGTCCTGCTGCGCCGCGACCACCGCACTCCATCTACATGCCGAGAAGCCTATAGAAACAGGTGTAGTTGCCGCGGTCGTCGTCGCGCACCCCGCCAGAGCCGCCGCCGTCGTCGTCGCGCTCCCCGCCAGAGCCGACGCCGTCCCTGCTGCACCCCTGGCCAGGGTCGCCGACAAGCGGTTGGGCGATGGACGGCCCGGCCTCGTCCTCCTCGTCGCTGTCGAGGACTATGACGCCGCCCTCCTCGCGCCTGCGGCGCTGGCGGCGCACCTGCTCGCGGACGTAGTCCTCCTTCGCCCATTTTAGGGCGGCCTCGTCGTCAGGGGTCACCATGTCAACGTGCTCCGGCTTCACGGGGAGCAGGCCCGGCACGGGCTTCGGTCGGACCAGGCGGAGGGAGCGCGGGGAGGGGCGGGCACCCTCGTTGATGACGAGGGCGCGAGCGAGCCGGAGCCCGAGGACAAGGACGTCCCTGGCTCCATTCGCCACGGCGTCCAGGAGCTGCCACGACAGCGAGAGAAGGACGCCCGCGGCGGGTACTTGAGGCGCGGCACGTTGCCGGTCTCGATGTGGTCGAGGACGGCCTCGAGGGAGCGGCCTGGCATGCCCCACCACTCGCGCCACCCGTCTGCGTTGAGGCGGCCGCGGGGGGGATGATGGCGTTGGCGGAGGCGATACGCTCTTGGCGGCGGCGCTCGAAGTACATCGTACACAGTGTTTCGCTTGTTGACCTAAGCTCCATCACACGTGAGAGTGTGTGCATGTGTCTTCTAGTTTGCTTTGATTAGTATAAGCAATGCATGGCTGTTGATGTGATGTCCACATGCAGCATGCACGTACAAGTAGACAGAGCGGGCCGAGTCTTTGCACGATCGCCCCGTTTTGTTTTCTGTTCTGGTTTTCCCGGTCCGCATGGCACGCTAGCGTTATGGAGGTTGTGGGATGGCGCGACAACTCCGGATCGCAGCGGGCTGGCCGGGTTAGTTAGCTAGGTTGCTTGTAAACACAATAATCAGATGAATAGAACTACAGAAAAGCTGGGGAGTCCGCCCGGCGCAAAAACAGTTCACTTTGTCTCTCTCTGATCTCTCTCTCTCTCTCTCTCTCTCTCTCTCGTTCCTCTCGATCGCCTTGACAACGACAATTGGTATCAGAGCTCCGGGTGTTTGATCCTTGGCGCGGTGGCGGTTTTGGATCCATCGTGGTCATGTCAAGCGACGAGTTGGACGGGAAGAACAAGAGCGGCACCAAGTCGCCGCAGACGCTTAGATCCAAGGCGCCGGTCGCACGCCTCACCGGCAGCGGCAGCGGCGAGTATCGGGTGGTGGAGCGCGTCGTGAGGGAGGAGTCGGACGCGTCCATGATGCTCACGCGCGCGAACTATCAGGAGTGGGCACTGGTGATGCAAGTCAAGTTGCAGGTCGCCCGCGTTTGGTCTGCGGTGACCGCCGCCGCCGCCGACGAAGACGCCGACCAGAGCGCGCTGCAGATCCTTCTCACCGGCGTCTCGCGGAAGATGTTGCGCGTACTGGACACCAAGGACACGACGAAGAAGGCGTGGGAGACAATCAAGACCATGCGCATGGGCAGTGAGCGCGCCCGCGAGGCCAAGGCGCAGGTGCACCGGCGGGAGTTCGAAGATCTCAGGTTCAAGGACGGCGAGTCCGTCGAGGATTTCGGGCTGCGGCTTTCAGCCCTAGTTGCCGATCTGGAGCTATACGGGGAGCCGGTCTCCGAGCACAAGGCGGTCCAGAAGTTCCTTCGCGTGGTGCCGCAGCGGTACCGCCCGATGGCCATGGCGATCGAGTCCCTGATCGATCTGAAAACCATGACCATCGAGGAGCTCGTCGGCCGCCTCTCCGCCTGCGAGGACCACTACGACCTCGACGATGGTGCGCAGAACGCCGGGTGTCTCTTGCTCACTGATGAGGAGTGGCTGGCTCGCGAGAAGGCGGGCGGCGGCGGAGGCTCATCGTCAGGCGGTGGCGGTGGCAACAGCGGGAAGAGCAAGTCACCTGCAAAGGGTAAGCCGCCTGGCGGTGGCAAGGGCGCGTCGAGCACGGGCACGGGTGCCTCCGGCGGCAAGAATAAAAAGGGCAAATGTCATCACTGCGGGATCCTAGGTCATTCGAAGAAGGAGTGTCGCACGTGGCTTCGGAAGCAAGAGCAGAAGGGCAGGAACGAGCAGGCGCACCTGGCCCAGGCGGGTGATGATCATGATCAGGGCCTGCTCATGGCTGTGGTCACCACTGTCACCACGCCGGAGATTGTGGCGCCACAAGCTGTCTTTCTCAATGAAGAGAAGGTAATCCCTGCCCCTCGCCCGAGGGCCTCTGGTACTTTGACACTGGCGCTTCAAGTCACATGACAGGGACAGAACCGTGTTCACCATGCTCGACGAGAGTGTGCACGGCACTGTCAGGTTTAGCGATGGGTCGCATGTTTCCATTCAAGGGCGCGGCTCTATCGTGTTTCGCTGCCAAAGTGGGAACCAACGAGCGCTCGCGGGCGTCTTCTTCATCCCTAGCCTGCGGAGCAACATCATCTCCGTGGGACAGCTGGACGAGGGTGGCTGCTCCATCACCATTGAGAGCGGCGTCATGGCAATTCGTGATTCGGCGCGGCAAGTCCTCGCACGCGTTAGGCGGTCCGGCAGCCGGCTCTACACGGGGCGTCTCATCATCGACGCTCCCGCCTGTGTGATGGCCCAAGGAGATGATGCAACCTGGAGGTGGCACGCACGCATGGGACACTTGCACTTTCGTGCACTCCGCACCATGTCTACGAAGCAGATGGCGTGTGGCATGCCCGTCATTGATCATGTGGAGGAATACTGTGATGGATGCGCACTTGGGAGGCAGCACTGAGGCCCATTTCCTCAGGCAACTGCATACCGCGCAGAGCGTGCGCTAGAGCTTGTGCACACGGACCTCTGCGGGCTGATCGAGCCAACTACACCCGCAGGTAACCGGTATTTTCTGCTGATAGTTGATGATTTCAGTCGCTACATGTGGGTAGAGCTCCTGAAGACCAAGGACGAGGCATTTCAACGCTTCAAAAGGGTCAAGGCTTTGGCAGAAGTGGACGACCGGTGCAAATTACGCGCCTTCCACTCAGATCACGGGGGGGGGGGGGGGGGGGGGGGGGAGTTCAACTCCGGTGAATTCAAGGCGTACTGCGAGGAGATCGGTGTCAAGCACTACACCATGGCTCCTTACTCACCTCAGCAAAACGGTGTGGTAGAGCGGCGGAATCAAACCGTGGTGGAGATGGCCAGATGCATGTTGAAGAGCATGTCCATGCCGGCGTACTTCTGGGAAGAAGCTGTCAAGACGGCCGTCTACATACTGAACCGAGCCCTTACACGCAGCCTGGATGGTGTCACCCCATATGAGGCGTGGCACGGCCGTAAACACAGCGTGCATCATTTGCGCACGTTTGGGTGCACGGTTCATATCAAGAAGGTTGGCCCAGGGATCAGCAAGCTGAGTGATCGCTCAACACCGATGGTTTTCGTTGGCTACAAGGAGGGGTCGAAGGCCTACAGAGTGTACAATCCTGCGACGAAGAAGGTACAGATCACGCGGGACGTGGTCTGCGAGGGAAGCAGGCCGTGGACGTGGAGTTCCTAGAGCGCGGGCGCGCGCATGACGACTCCGACAACCTTCAGCGTGGTTTACACCATGGCGCATGGCGTGCACGAGCTGGACAGTGGCACGGCAACACCGACGCCCTCGCCGCAAGCCAGTCCCAAGACCCCGGCACCAGCAGCGTCAGCGGCATCCCCCACGCAGCTCACATCAGAGGCGAGTGCGAGTTGCTCCTCAACCGAGTCGAGCGCGCTCAGCTCACCTCAAACCGAGTCAAAGACACCGTTTGTTGGGCGGGAGATTCGCTGGGCCACGCCACCAAGCCACGATGAGAACCACCGTGATGTGGACACCGGAAACATCCGGTATCGGCGCGTCTCATGCGTTCTTGATGAGACGGAGGGAGAGGCAGTGCGCGAGGCCATGCTGCTCTGTCTGCTGAGCGCTGAGGAGCCAGCAAATGTCAATGACGCACTGTCTGACGCTGCGTGGAAAGGTGCCATGGACGCTGAGATGGACTCCATTGCTGAGAGCTGCACTTGGGAGCTCGCCACCCTTCCTCGTGGGCATAAGGCATTTGGGCTCAAGTGGGTCTACAAAGTGAAGCGTGACCCTGACGGCAATGTGATCAAACACAAGGCATGCTTAGTGGCAAAGGGCTATGCGCAGAGAGAAGGCATTGACTTCGAAGAGGTATTTGCTCCGGTTGCAAGAATGGAAACTGTTCGTATCTTCCTTGCCCTAGCTGCGCATTCTGGCTGGGAGGTGCACCATATGGATGTAAAATCAGCCTTTCTAAATGGTGATCTCTCAGAGGAGGTGTACGTGGGACAACCGCTAGGCTATGTCATTGCTGGGAAGGAAAATCAAGTGTTGAAGCTGAATAAAGCACTCTATGGTCTGCGTCAAGCTCCAAGGGCATGGTATGCAAAGCTTGACAAGACACTAAGTACACTTGGATTCACCAGAAGCCCCCTAGAGCATGCTATCTACAGGAGAGGCGATGCACACTCATACCTGCTTGTGGGAGTGTATGTCGACGACCTGATAATTACTGGCACCAGCAAAGATGACATTATTCAGTTCAAGGGTCAAATGCAGCAGCTCTTTAAGATGAGCGATCTTGGTCTTCTAAGCTACTACTTGGGGATAGGGACAGAGGGCTCGATCACACTGAGCCAACGCAGCTATGCAGAGAAGATTCTTGAGCTGGCTGGAATGTCAGAGTGCAACACTTGCCACACACCGATGGAATGCAGGCTCAAACTAAGGAAGGAACATGAAGCCAAGCTGTTCGATCCCTCTCTCTATCGCAGTATCATTGGAAGCTTGAGGTACCTGACTCACACGAGACCTGACATCACTTATTCAGTGGGCATGGTGAGCAGGTTCATGGAGAAACCAACGATGACTCACTGGACGGCAGTGAAACAGATTCTGCGGTACGTGCAAGGCACACTCAGCTACGGCTGCTGCTATGCACGAGGAGGAACTGACGGACTGGTCGGATACAGTGACAGTGACCATGCTGGTGATATCGGGGACAGGAGAAGCACTTCTGGTCAGGTGTTCTTCTTCGGTGGGAATCCCGTTTCATGGACCTCGCAGAAACAGAAGGTCGTTGCAATGACCTCGTGTGTGGCAGACTATGTGGCGGCTGGGGCTGCAACTTGTCAAGGCCTCTGGTTGAGCAGATTGCTTGCTGAAATGAAGGGTGAGGCACCAATTAAATTCAAGCTTCTGGTGGATAACAAGTCAGCAATTGCTTCGGCAAAGAATCCCATCCACCATGACAGAAGCAAACATATAGATGTAAAGTACCACTTCATTCGGGAGTGTGTGGAAGAAAGACAGCTGGAACTGGATCATGTTGGGACTACTGATCAGCTTGTTGATATACTGACGAAAGCTCTGGGTCGTGTACGCCATGTGGAAATGCGACAGAGGCTGGGCATCAGGGAAATCGGCAAGGCGAATGGAGCTTAAGGGGGAGAAATGTTGACCTAAGCTCCATAACACGTGAGAGTGTGTGCGTGTGTCATCTAGTTTGCTTTGATTAGAATAAGCAATGCATGGCTGCTGATGTGATGTCCACATGCAGCATGCACGTAGAAGTAGAGAGAGCGGGCCGAGTCTTTGCGCGATCGCCCCGTTTTGTTTTCTGTTCTGGTTTTCCCGTTCATCGTGGCACGCTAGCGTTATGGAGGTCGTGGGATGTCGCGACAACTCCGGATCGCAGCGGGCTGGCCGGGTTAGTTAGCTAGGTTGCTTGTAAACACAATAATCAGATGAATAGAACTACGGAAAAGCTGGGGAGTCCGCCCGACGCAAAAATAGTTCACTTCGTCTCTCTCTGATCTCTCTTTCTCGTTCCTCTTGATCGCCTTGACAGCGACATCGCTGTCGGTGGGGTACCTCGGCTCGTTCCGCTGCTCCTCCGTCAGGGACAAGCGGATGTGGGCGATCTCGGCCCGCCGTGCCGCCCCTTCAGGCACAGGGACGCCGCCGGCGCTCAGCCACCACGCCCCCGGCAGATTCGTCGAGGAGGCGCGCCTCTGGCTTTTGAAGATGGCGGCGGCCGAAGACGTTCGCCGCCGCGCCGTCGCCTGGGAACCTCTCAGCCATTTGCTCGTCGCCAGGAGGGGGGATTGTGCTGCTTTGTGTGCGATGCGAGCTGAAGTGTGGCAGCTGTGGCGTTCACCAACGGGGGATCGGCTTTTATAGTCGCGGTCGGGCGGCGAGAGCCTACATGGCGTGGCGGGAGCGGGCGGGACGCGCGTCGGTCGCCTTCACTGCGTCGCCCATGAGGCATCAATGGATGCTGAGTGGCGTGGCAGCGCGACGGCCTTGGCCAGCCTTTGCATTGATTCCCATGGGAACTAAGGCGATGAGGACGACGAAGCGGCATCTCATTCACGTGGCTGGACCATCCCCGTTCGTGCCAAAAACGCGTTCCCCGGCGCCCCTAGCGCGCCGGGTTCGGCCTGAGTCCGCCGGCGCCAGTTTCGGCCCAAACCGTCGAAAAACGGGCTCCTGGGGCACGACTGAGCCGATTTTCGGCCGCCGGCAACAAAAAAACGCCTGGGGATGGACGGGGACGCGCGGGGGAGGGGGGGGGGGGTGTTGGGGCCGCGGCTGGAGATGCTCTAAGGTCCTGAGTCATGCTCGGCATTATAGCCTCATACACCATCTCATACTACCTGAAAGGTTGTCCAGAACATAAGTGGCCATATCATCCGTTAAATTTGTAACCAACCAAGCAAAATCATGATCATCATGGACATTATCACCATCCGACTCCTACTTCTGCTTCGAAAATTTTCCCTCTGCGTACAGCCAGATTCACGCTCCACCTCCATCAGTGTCTTCAGATGGCAAAAGGCAAAGAATAGGGTTCCTTTAATGCCAATTGTTGAGCCTTCTGTCAATGATCAACGATCCACTTATCCTATTGCTTTGCCTCCTCACCCATTATCGCCGCCCGAATCATTGCAATATACATATTAGATCGCCTGTTTGGCCCCACCAAGTTCTTCTGGAGCCGTATTTTCCTAGTGTTTCCTTATTGATGTGCAGTTTCCAAATGGGCGTGTAAGAACAGGTCCTGGAATATCGCATGTCGCCTCTGCACCTCATTCATGTGAGTTCCTTTTCTCTTTTTTTTTTGCGTAAAAACTTTCAATCTATTCATCTTCAATCATGGCAGTACAACGAACACCAGAAATAAAAATTACATCCAGATCTGTAGACCACCTAGCAACGACTACAAGCACCCAAGCGATCCGAAGGCGCGCCGCCGTCATCGCCCCTCCATTGCCGAAGCCGGACACAACTTGTTATAGTAGACAGTCGGGAAGTTGTCGTGCTAAAGCTCCATAGGACCAGCACCCCAGAACAGCAACCGCCGCCGATGAAAAATAACATAGATCGGAATGATCCAAACCGAAAACACACGAACGTGGACGAACAACGACGAGATCCGAGCAAATCCACCAAAAACAGATCTGCCGTAGACACACCTCCACACGCCCACCAACGATGCTAGACGCACCGCCGGAATGGGGACTAGGCGGGGAGACCTTTATTCCATCTTCAGGGAGCCGCCGCCGTCTCGCCTTCCTGAGTAGGACACAAACCCTAACAAGATTGAATAAAACGACTTTCCCTTTTTATACCATAAACTTTTGGATGAGTTTTCTCGAGCATCAATACAAAATGGTATTAGAGTCACGAGGTCTTGAGTTTAAGACCCTGTCAACATAGTATAAAAAGGATTCCGTGGCCTACACCGATCCTACGTCTAAGTAGTAAAATAGTGAGAGGTGTTATGAATATATTGCCTGCGTCTCTCCATCTGTTCAGACTTTTGGATGATTTGGCTGGAGCTTGAATTTAATTGTGATTGTTATGTCTAAAAGTTTTACTGTAGAATGTTATGAAGGGAAGTTAAAGAAATTAAAATGAAAGTAGAACATTGCCCAAACGAAGTAAACCATTATCAAGAGGAGGATTTTGATAGTTCTTCTAAGTTTTAGGTTATCTAGTTCGTGTATTTGTCCCTCAGGATAAGACAATGCCATTCATTTGGTCGGTACCTTGGCATTCTTGATTCTAAGCCTAACTCATAAGTTTGGATTAGTTTCAAAGTTTTTCCTTCTCTGGATGATTGCTTGCCCATTAGACATTTTATCATGTTATTTGTCAGTTCACGTCCACTGAGGTCAGTATTTCTAGGTTGGCAAAGGGAAGTTTAGTTGTTTCTAAATAGTAAAAGGCTAAGATAACAGCCTAATTAAAGAATTTATTTCTAGATATGCCTTTCCATCTATAAAGTATCATGTGCATCTCTAAACATGGTTGGCATAGTGTTCCATATGTTACATTCGTTGTTTATGAATGGCCATTTCCTTAGATGGTTATTTGTATTCAGCGCTTGATAATTTTGGTTACTATGCCATTGTAGAACATAGCCTAGAGTATATTTTCCTGATCGATTCTGCAATCTTTCATTTCTCACATGTTACCTCATGTAGCATTTTTGTTCGAAGAGATCATGTCACATCTTTGGCCAAGTATTTGGTGCCATGGACCTGTTGCAGCCAATTAATGTTAGCCGGAGTCTATCATATCATTATGTCCTGGTACCCCTTGTATGTACCCTGCTGGCGAGCCTACTATATATGACAGAATAAAACATGCATGGCTAACCTGATGGTTAGAAAGAGGCACCTTTTGGTTTAATTGTTCACTGGTTTTATTACAGCCTACTGGTTGGGTGGCAAAGGACAACACAACACCCCGCTGTGCCAGGCATGTTGTTATGGTTGTTAGCAGGGCAAACAGTCAGCAAGCAAGGGTGTGTTGTGGTAAAAGCCATAAAAGACGCAGGCCCTTCACTAATGAAGTCAGCAAGCAACCGTGTACAGCTTCTGCCGTTCAGAAGAGTGTTATTCAGACATAAAAAAAACTTTCTTTTGCTTGAGAGGGCATTGTGTCAGTGTTGGTTGTGTGCATCGTAATCATGCAAAGGTCAGGTGTAGGCTCATAACGCGTTCTACCCCTTGATGCTACATTTTAAGTCAATAAAAATGCCATTTATAAAAAAACGAGAGAGGGCATGGCTTTCAGCTCCTGTTCGGATGGCTTGGCCCTGCTTGTAATTTTGAGGTTCTCAATCCTACGCAGTGCTGCGTTTGAAATTCTATCAATTTGCCTTTCAAGAAATTCTGTTAAATTTGGGTCTCTCACGCTGCTCCTGCTGCCTGCTAAGTTGTGGTTGTGGAAGAAAGGAAGGTTCAGAAACTGCACAACTGCCTTTGCAGGTTCAAGGTTTATTATCTGTTCTATACTTGTATATAGTAGAAATAAAGAAATATCACACGGATCCACTGATCATGTTGTCTGGATCAATGGAAACAGCCATCCCGCAAGAGTGTTTTCGTCTTCTGGTGCATATCGCATGGTTCTTGCAAATTGCCTTGTTTCTTCCGGTTCCGTTCTTGGAGATTACTTCTGCTGCTTCTGGCCAGTACGAACGGTATCAAGACAAGACAGTACGACGAGCCAAGGTCTCTTTGGCTTCTGTCTACAGCCTCCCCCAGATAACCTCTTCCTACTCTTCCACTTGTCTGTCGCTCCAGAGAGTCGGCTTAGATGCTGAGCCAGCGACGACACGCCTCTCTACCAGAGAGACACCCACCTTCTGCTACTCGTGAAGATTGCCACACCCATTCACCCTGTCTGCCAACAAGGCAGTTCTGATGAACAACCTTGCACACAACCGTACCTGTTCGGCAGCAGTGTTGATCCTGCATTGTTCTCTACTAGCTACCCGCTGGCCTTGGTTGCTGTGTGCCACCGATCCTGATAGCTTCTAAGTAACTGATGTCAGATGATGTGTTTCCAGATGCCTCCCATTCATAATGTATTGTACCGTTCCAACACATCTCCCTAGTTTGGACGCTAGTACAAGAAGACTACATGGTAGATTGGTAGTGCACCCTTTATAAGGCTGGTGGATGCTTAGATAAAGGAAAAGGATGGTTTATACATCAGCTATACACTAGCAAACATGTCCGTGCGTTGCAATGGGAGAAAAAAATGCCTCGATCCTGATAAAAATGGTTCAAGACCCCACAGAGGTACACGCCTACCATTTGAACACGACGAAGAAGCACTAATACCATAAACCATGAATATGAAATATTACTAAACCTTATTTTTCCAAATTCAAGTTTAGTAGTGCCAAACATAGTTACAAAGACATGCATTGTTTTGTGCATTGATTGATAGCTATAGAGTATCTACTGTTAGTATGGATTTTCTAGCTTGAAGTTGTACCCTTCGTGCATAGAATAAGAGATTTTTACTATGGAAAACCTCATTCCATGAATTTATAACAACTTTCTAAATTTTAAAACCTTATCTTGCAGCAATAATTTAAAATTGATTGATGAATATCAAGAGGCTAAAAAAATTCTTTTAGGTGACCCAATATTCATATTTTTTATTTGAAATATTAAGATCTCATTGTTAGTTTATTTAATTTTCTATCACGAAGTCTTCATTTTTTTTACATGATGTTTCTTGCTCATTGTACACGAAATATGACTATGTTTGTGGAAAAAAGAAAACAAAACCTCAAATGTATAGTTTTTTTCCATGTAGAGCATACATGTTCTGATTGATTGCACCTAATTTTATTTTTTGGATAGATGTTTTGATTTGTTGCACCTATTTTTTCTGGGTAAAATTACACATTTGAATTTTTGTTTTCTTTTTAACACAAACATATTCATATTTCATAAATAAAAATACTCAAATGTGTGGTTAATTTTAACATCTACAAGGGGCAATTTTGTGAGTATCTCTGAGTTTTATACATATTTTTTGTTATGGCTCAGCTCCCATCCCCATCGGCATATGTTCCTGGATTAAGAACATTTAAATTAATGGGGGCGGGGGTGGGGTTTCCAGACTTGAAAACTCTTTTTTGAACTCACTGTTGTTAGGTAATCCAAATTGTGTTAGTCTAATTAGAAGAGTTTTCGTTGGAGTATGTTAGCCGGTCAGTTTCCGAGTTGTAATATACTACAAATTGGCTCTTGCCGTGGTAGTGTACGGCTGAGTTAGATGGCTAGTCCGGTTAGGTTTCTTAGTATGTGTCCGTGTAGATTAAGAATTTGCAGTCCAGGTCGGTGGCGTGGAGTCAGGTTTTGTATCTATATATAGATGGGTAGTGTGCGTGAGTTTTGTAACACCGTGACGAGAACACAGAGAAAAAAAAGAAAATCAATAAAGAGACGAATTAGAGGGTGCGAGACGCACACTTGGCTATCAGTTTTTTGTGCGCGTGCGTTCATGCAATTTGATGTGATCGATCATGTGGCAATTTTCCAATAATTGGTATCAGAGCAAGGTTTTGAGCGAAGCTGCGCTTGCCCCGGGGTGGCGACCCAACTAGCACCTCGGGGCGGGCGATAAAGTCGCTGGTGGGGCGACGAGGAGGAGCGGACGATATAGTCGCTGGGTGGTGCAACAACGTGGAGGGTCGGGCGGTAGTCGTTCGGCGGACCGGAGACGAGAAGGCGGCGAGGACGCTGTCACAAGCGAGGTGACGGTGATCGTCGTTCGGCGGAATGATCAGGAGGAGGGCGACAGGGTTGTCGTCCGCAAGGCATTGGTGATCGTTGATGGTTATGGATGTGTCGAAGTTGCGCCACCATGGAGATCATCGAGATCAACGTTCGAGGGTGCAAGGTGGAGATGGCGAAATTGCGAGCCGTCATCAAGGTGTTCACATGAGTTCTTGTAAGGTGCATCCAAGAGCTCAGGTGTGAGTCTTCTGCTACAGTTGATATGCGTCACTGGCATAGGAGAATTGAATGTGAGAGCGGATGGAAAAAGGAAATTGTGCCTTGTGTTTCCATTTGTGGTGGTGGAGTTACAGCGAGTTCATATACGGTGGAGATGAGTTGCACGTATATGACGAGTTATGTTGCTGCTGGATAGGAGGTGTCGTTTTGTAAGTTGCGTCACCAACGACAAATGAAAAAGATGTGATGGGTGAATAGATGTGTCTCCCCGTGTGCAAGAAACCGATGCAAAGATGAAGATCAACATGAAGATGAACGCGGACCGGTTAAGTTGAGTTCTTGCATGAGGCTATGCGTTTAGTCTGCATGTAGCACGCTAAAATGTGGCAGCGTGACTGATAGTCCGGATAATAGTTGGTTCCAATCTACAAGTCGGCATGGAAAAAAAAGATAATGATCAAGTGGCGGCCATCATTGCAAAAAGAGAGAGTTGTGGTGTAGTAAGCTGCGTCACCGGAGGCAATCAGCGTGACCAGATGAAGTCGTGTGCGTGTCTGCTCGAATAAAAAGTCTGTTATTTGGATTAGGGGGTGAATGTTAGGTAATCCAAATTGTGTTTGTCCAATTAGAAGAGTTTTCATTGGAGTATGTTAGCCGGTCAGTTTCCGAGTTGTAGTATACTACAAATTGGCTCTTGCCGTGGTAGTGTACGGCTGAGTTAGATGGCTAGTCCGGTTAGGTTTCTTAGTATGTGTCCGTGTAGATTAAGAATTTACAGTCCAGGTCGGTGGCGTGGAGTCAGGTTTTGTATCTATATATAGATGGGTAGTGTGCGCTGAGTTTTGTAACTCCGTGACGAGAAAACACAGAGAAAAAACAGAAAATCAATAAAGAGACGAATTAGAGGGTGCGAGATGCATCCTTGGCTATCAGTTTTTTATGCGCATGCGTTTGTGCAATTTGATGTGATCGATCCTGTGGTAATTTTCCAACAACTGTTTATCTCTAAATGGAAAAAAAGTAAATAAAAAGTTAGCACAGAAAGAGGAGCAACGCACTTGCGTAGCCGGCATAGCTGAAGGAAAAGCGTGGCCCATCTACCATTAACCCAAGATATTCGTGCTTACCTATCTCTAATCTTCTGATTCTAAAAAAGACTATCACTAGTAGAAAAAGAGTTAAACGTGAAGCACATTAGTGCCGATTTGAATTTGAGCCGGCACTAATGTGTGCATTAGTGCCGGTTTCAACGGCTAGCCGGCCGCTCTCATTAGTACCGGTTCGTGGCGAACCTTTAGCACCGGTTCGTACCACGAACCGGTACTAAAGTGAGTGGTGGCAGAATGTTGTCAGTCCGGGGCCCCTCCAGCATCTTTAGTACCGGGTCGTATCACGAACCGGTACTAAAGGTCGTTCTACATAGACCCTTCGTCCACCGAGCTCGCTCTGTTCTTCCCCTTTCCCCTCTCTTCTTTGTTTTTTTTCCTCTTCCTCTCAAGCTCATCACACATTTTGCCCAAAATTTGTCAAGATTTGAAGGCCCCCATCCATTCAAATGATCACAAAGGTTAGCAATTTTGTCCTTTCATCTCTCATTGCTAGATTAGCTCGTGCAATGCTTTATATAGTGATTGATTTTTGAGTTTAGTAATTTGGGAGGAATTATATATATGTGCTAGTATTTGATTTATATGCAATTTGAGGTTAAAAATAACACTTAGTTTACATATGTAGGTGTGGTTTACTTAATACCTTCTAAATCTTCGTCGTAACCACCGTCGATCGCTCGCAACGTCCCGTCGCCGGCACCACCTTGTGGTGAGCCTCTTGTTCATGAAGTTTTATATAAAAAATTGATGTTTGTGTGATTTGGATATATAGTTACTCGTATAATTATCTTACCCATACGTTGTTTGTTATACATAGTGCCATGGTTTTGATATCCGTCCCCGTCGGCCCTCGTCCAGGTTATGATTCGGATGTGGTATATTCTCTTTTAAAACTATTCATTGCATTTCGTGTTTATGACAAATTATGCCCATCAAGTTGACATAGATATTTGTATGTAGGAGGTAGTTGAACCGGAAATTCCAACCGACCCTATTGTCGAGAGGTTAAATTTAGTTGAAAGAGAAAACGAGAATTTGAAGGAAAAATTAAAAAGAATTGAGGGGGAGAAGATGGAATTGGAGTTGCATGTTGCCGATGTCGTCGATGATCACAAGATTAAGATGGAGAAAATGCGCTTGAAGATTAGAAAGATTAGAAAATATGCCATTCATAGTGACGCTTGGTATCATTATGCTGATGGATCAATTGTTACCTTAGTTGCGATCTTGATCGCATTTGTTGTTGCATTTAAATTCTTTAGCTAGAGAGTTATTTGTTTGTTGCATTTAAGTGTTATATGATCTTTATGTATGAACTTTATGTATTGTATTAATTTGGTGTTTTCGGTGCTTTGTATTGAAGATGAGCCGGCAATGGATGTACGATGATCGATGCTCTCCCGAGTTCATTAATGGCGTGCGTATTTTTCTGCTTGCGGCTGAGGCAAACAAGCGGGCGAATGGTTTTATGCCTTGTCCATGTGCTGGCTGTAAGAATGGTCACAATTACTCTACGTCAAGAACCATTCACGTCCACATGTTTGAGTCCGGTTTCATGCCCCACTATAATGTTTGGACCAAGCATGGAGAAAGAGGGGTTATGATGGAAGACAATGAAGAAGAAGAGGACGACGACAGCTATCCTAGCCATGGATTCCCTGAATACGATGATACAATAATGAGGGAAGAAGTTGAGCTGGTAATGTGGGAAGAAGCTGAGCCGGCAATGCGGGAAGAAGCTGAAGAAGAGGCATCGGATGAGCCCGTTGATGATCTAGGTCGGGCCATTGCCGATGCAAAGAGAAACTGCGCAAGTGATTTGAAGAACAAGAAGTTGCAGCGCATGTTAGAGGATCACAAAAAATTGTTGTACCCGAATTACGTAGGTGATAAGAAAAAGCTAGGCACCACACTGGAATTGCTACAATGGAAGGCAGAGAATGGTGTATCTGACAAGGGATTTGGAAAGTTGCTGGTAATGATAAAGAACATGCTTCCAAAGAACAATGAATTGCCTGAGAGTACGTACGAAGCAAAGAAGGCTGTCTGCCCTCTAGGGTTAGAGGTGCAGAAGATACATGCATGCCCTAATGATTGCATCCTCTATCGCGGTGAGTACGAGGATTTGAACGCTTGCCCAGTATGCGGTGCGTTGCGCTATAAGATCAGCCGCGATGACCCTGGTGATGTCGAGGGCGAGCGCCCCAGGAAGAAGATTCCTGCCAAGGTGATGTGGTATGCTCCTATAATACCACGGTTGAAACGTTTGTTCCAAAACAAAGAGCATGCCAAGGCGATGTGATGGCACAGAGAAGACCGTAAGAAAGATGGAAAGTTGAGAGTACCCGCTGACGGGTCGCAGTGGAGAAAAATCGAAAGAAAGTACGGGAAGGAGTTTGCAGATGACGCAAGGAACGTATGGTTTGGTCTAAGCGTAGATGGCATTAATCCTTTTGGGGAGCAGAGTAGCAACCATAGCACCTGGCCTGTGACTCTATGTTTGTATAACCTTCCTCCTTGGTTGTGCATGAAGCGGAAGTTCATTATGATGCCAGTGCTCATCCAAGGCCCTAAGCAACCTGGCAACGACATTGATGTGTACCTAAGGCCATTAGTTGAAGAACTCTTACAACTGTGGAACGGAACATGTGTACGTGCGTGGGATGAGCACATGGGGGAAGAATTTGACCTAAAGGCGTTGCTGTTCGTCACCATCAATGATTGGCCTGCTCTCAGTAACCTTTCAGGACAGACAAACAAGGGATACCGCGCATGCACGCACTGTTTGGACGATACCGACAGTATATATTTGGCTAATTGTAAGAAGAATGTGTATCTGGGACATCGTCGATTTCTTTCGAGCAGGCATCCCGTAAGAAAGAAAGGCAAGCATTTCAAAGGTAAGGCGGATCACCGGACGAAGCCTCGCCACCGTACTGGTGCTGATGTACATGATATGGTCAAGGATTTGAAGGTGGTCTTTGGAAAGGGTCCTGGTGGACAACCTGTTCCGCATGACGCTGACGAACGCGCACCCATGTGGAAGAAGAAATCTATATTTTGGGACCTGCCCTATTGGAAAGACCTAGAGGTCCGCTCCGCAATCGACGTGATGCACGTGACGAAGAATCTTTGTGTGACCTTGCTTGGCTTCTTGGGCGTGTATGGGAAGACAAAAGATACACCTGAGGCACGGGAGGACCAGCAACGTATGCACGGAAAAGACGGTATACATCAGGGTCATGCAAGCTACGCTCTTACCAAAGAAAAGAAGGAAATCTTCTTTGAATGCCTGCTCAGTATTAAGGTACCGTCTGGCTTCTCGTCGAGTATAAAGGGAATAATAAACATGGCAGAGAAAAAGTTGCAGAACCTAAAGTCTCATGACTGCCACGTGATTATGACGCAACTGCTTCCGGTTGCATTGAGGGGGCTTCTACCGGAAAACGTTCGATTAGCCATTGTGAAGCTATGTGCATTCCTCAATACAATCTCTCAGAAGGTAATCGATCCAGAAATCATACCAAGGTTAGAGAATGATTTGGTGCAATGTCTTGTCAGTTTCGAGTTGGTGTTCCCACCATCCTTCTTCAACATCATGACGCACATCCTAGTTCACCTATGTGAAGAGATTAAAGTTTTGGGTCCTGTATTTCTACACAATATGTTCCCCTTTGAGAGGTTCATGGGAGTCTTAAAGAAATGTGTTCATAACCGTGCTAGGCCAGAAGGAAGCATCTCCAAGGGCCATGAAAATGAGGAGGTAATTGAGTTTTGTATTGACTTTATTCCTGACCTTAAGCTGATTGGTGTTCCTGAATCACGGCATAAGGGCAGACTAGATGGAAAAGGCACGCTAGGAGGGGAACAAATAATATGTATGGACGGACATTCTCTCACTGAAGCACACTACACAGTTCTACAAAATTCCGCCTTGATGGCTCCGTATATGGATAAAGGGCAACCTGGTGCATGTAGCTCCCGCTTGCGCAGGGTCCAGGGAAGGGTCCGACCACATTGGCTCCGTATATGGATGAACACAAGAATTTCTACGCTCCAAACACCCGGAGCGGTCTAATGACTGGATTACACGTGAACAAACCAGGAGTTTTGCCAGCTGGTTGCAGACACGTACCATGCATGACGCCTCTATTGAAGATGACCTGTACTTGCTGTCCCAGTTACCATCTTCGAATATAATGACTTTTAAAGGGTACGATATAAATGGTAATACATTTTACACGATCGCCCAAGATAAGAAGAGCACCAACCAAAACAGTGGTGTCCGCTTTGATGCAGAAACCAAGACGGGAAAGGAAACATATTATGGTTATATACAGGACATATGGGAACTTGACTATCGACGTGGTTTGAAGGTCTCTTTGTTCCGATGCAAATGGGTCAATATGACACGAGGCGGGGTAACGGAAGACCCGCAATACGGAATGACAATAGTGGATCTCAACAATCTTGCGTATGTAGACGATCCATTCGTCCTAGCCAATGATGTGGCACAGGTTTTCTATGTGAAGGACATGTCTACCAAGCCGAGAAAAGGAAAAGATAAGGAAGTGAATGCATCGTACGATGAGCCAAAGCGGCACATAGTTCTTTCTGGGAAGAGAAACATCATGGGAGTGGATGACAAGACAGACATGTCAGGAGATTATGAAAAGTTTGATTAAATTGCTTCATTCACAGTGAATATTGACTCGAGCATCCAGTTAAATGATGAAGATTTTCCATGGCTACGGCGCAAAGGGACACACGCGAAGAAAAAGTTTCACACCCAAAGATTTGGGATGTGATCGGCTTCACTATCATCACTTTCTTCTGTGTTTCACACCCAGGAGGGAATCTCCGTAATAGTTAGGGTATCTAGTTATGTGTTTTGGCATTTGAAACGCGAAGAAATTTTATGTGCAAGCAAATTCTTTCGTGCATTTACTGATTTTTTCAGCTTAATGACCCTGAAATTGAAAAGCATTTCAAATGAACTCAGAAAAGGTTGAAAGTTGGCATGGTATCATAATTTCACCCACATAGCATGTGCAAAAAAGTAGAGAGGGTTACCGCAAAAACTGGATGCACTTCTTGTACAAAATGAACAATCTCTTTTGAAGTATCAGGGTTTCGGACGAAAACTCATCCGTTACATAGGCATTTCATTTTTTAAATAACATAAGCATTAACAAATTGAATATAATGATAAAACACACAAATATTAAACATAAGAAAAAAGAATCACTGAAAAATCAATTTTCAAAGTTAAGTTATTCACAAACTAGTGATTCACACAAATTTCAAATAATTTAAAATTTAAACTATTCAAATTTGTAAACTACCGGTACTAACAGAAAGTTTGTAATTTTTTGTACCTAAAGCAAAAATATTCACAAAGAAACTCCAAATACAGCAAAAAAACAACTCAAAAATAAATAAAACAAAAATAAATAATGCAAAAAAATAAGAAAAAAAGCCCACCTACTGGGCCACAACTGCCTGCATACGACTAGAAACCCAAATTCTAGTTGGGCCAGGATGCAGGCCTGCTAGTCCAGTAGGCCCAATAGGGCATCACAGTAGAGGTAGGCCCAGAAGGTCAGCTTAAGAGAGGAGCTCAAGACAGCAGCGACGACGGGGCTTATAAGCAGGTGCGAGTGCCCCTCGGCTAGCAAGGTGGGACTAAACTTTTGCGCCCCTCGCCTGGCAGCGCACACCCTTTAGTACCGGGTCGTGGCTCCAACCGGTACTAAAGGGGGGGCCTTTAGTACCGGTTGGCGCCACGACCCGGTACTAAAGGAGGTGCGGTTCCCGCCGCTTCACCTGGCCAAAACAGACCTTTAGTACCGGCTGGTGGCTCCAACCGGTACTAAAGGTGTGTTCTATATAAGAAAACACTTCAAAAAATTGTCAGTTACTCATCTCTCCCTGCTTCTTTCTCCTCTGCCCCGTCGTC